>NC_089267.1:54543195-54843195 GCF_963930625.1 Muntiacus reevesi
TCTGTCTAAACACATCATAGTTTAAACATGATTTCTCCCATCTTAAGCCCTAAAAGAAATATGTATGAGAAAGATAGTCAACATGTCTCTGAAAATCTTGAGTAATTATTCACTGCATGTGTATTAAGATAGGTAAAATGTAGAACAAATCTCCTACCTCTCAAAAAGTTTTTTTATAATATGAACATTTGTTAATTCCAGTGAATCCTATTTCCATCAATGTTGCCCTCTTACAAGGTTGCAACTGCTGCTGAAAGTACTGGATATTCTTTGAACTCTTCTATTGATCTTTGCTTTAGAGCTTTATAGATTCCATAAGAAAATAATGCTTTGTTCCCTTCTGCTTATTTATTTTATACATAATGATTTGTATCTTAGTCCCCTATATCTATCTTGCCCCTCCTCCCTTCCCTCTCTCCACTGGTAACCATCAGCTCATTCTCTGTGTGAGTCTGTTTCTACTTTTCTTTCCTTTTTTTTTTTTTGCTTTTATTTTTAATGTTCATTTACTTTTAATGTTTAAATTTTTATTCATTTTTAGTTGAAATATAGTTGATTTACAATGCTGTGTTAGTTTTAGGTGGACAGCAAAGTGATTCAGTTATGCACACACATGTGCAAACACACACATGTTTTCTTTCAGATTCTTTTCCTTTATAGGTTATCACAAAATATTGAGTATTATTCTCTGTACTATATAGTATGCCCTTGTGAGCTATCTGTTTTATGTACAGTAGTTTATATAAGTCAATCCCAAACTCCTAATTTATCCCTGCATCCCCTTTGGAAAACATGTTTGTTTTCTATGTCTGTAGATCTATTTCTGTTTTGCACATAAATACATATATATCTTTTTTTTAAGATTCTACATATATGTGGTATTGAATTATTCCTACTTTAGATGTTCAAGGTAGAAAATTTATCCCCACAATAAACGCTGCAATATAATACAATAATACACTACATACAGTGAAATCCACTATCGAATTCAATAAAAATAACTATATCTTATTTTCGTTTGAGAGTTAATAAACAATAGATACATATTGTGTGTTAACTGTGTACCAAATATTTTGCTATTCCCTAGGGACTTCAAGGGGGAAAACACAGTCCACACAGTCCCAACTGTTAGGAAATGAGACCTTTGGGAAAGACAGGTAAACAAACTTTCCAGAGCTGGCCGGCAATTGCAGTAAGGTGGACACAAGGGTGCCTTGGATAGAAGAATAGAAGAAAGAAATAGCCATAGTAGCTTGAGAGGAAAAGGCAAAAATGCCTTTACTTAGCGAGCACAGAGTATGGGAAGAGTGAATCTGAGATGGACAGTGATCCTGTGGAAAGGCATTGAAAGAAAACCAGGAGTTGGCCTGTTCCTATTTTGTATGTCAGTTTATCAAGCATTGTCTTCATTCAGTTTAAAGAGCACACGTCATCATATTGCAAGTCACCGCAGTTATGAAAGAGGCAAACCATGTGCACGCTAGCACAGAATTTACTTTTTTATTTTGAATAAAAATAAAACCACAAAGTTAAAATATTCAAAATCACATCAAAATCACTCAGCGTTTAGTAGAAGCAACTCAAAGAAGCTGCTACTTGGCCCAGGCCAAGGTTCTGAGTTGGGTGCAGGGATAGAAGAGTGTTTCTGGCAAGAGAAAGGACCTTCATGAAAGCTTTGGAGAGTTGAAAGGAGAAGAGAGAGATGCTTACCTTTTACTTACTTAACTATTGTTCACTAGGGAATAAGGAAAGACAAAGTGACAAAGCTTTGGGTAAAATGGTGAAGAGAGTAATTGGGAGGATCTAGGGCTGAGCAGAGTGAAAACTACGGAGGGACTATGGAGCCAATGGATGATAAGTCAGCTTCCAAACGAAGGTCAGCCATTCAGGCCCAACCTAAAGTGAAAAGCAGAATGTTTAGTCCAGTTCAGTCACTCAGTCGTGTCCGACTCTTTGTGACCCCATGAGCCGCAGCACGCTAGGCCTCCCTGTCCATCACCAACTCCCAGAGTCCATCCAAATCCATGTCCATCGAGTCGGTGATGCCATCCAGCCATCTCATCCTCTGTCGACCCCTTCTCCTCCTGCCCCCAATCTTTCCCAGCATCAGGGTCTTTTCAAATGAGTCAGCTCTTCGCATCAGGCAGCCAAAGTATTAGAGTTTCAGCTTCAACATCAGTCCTTCCAATGAACACCCAGGACTGATCTCCTTTAGGATGGACTGGTTGGATCTCCTTGCAGTCCAACTTTCTTCACAGTCCAACTCTCACATCCATACATGACTACTGGAAAAACCATAGCCTTGACCAGACGGACCTATGTTGGCAAAGTAATGTCTCTGCTTTTTAATATGCTGTCTAGGTTGGTCATAACTTTCCTTCCAAAGAGTAAATGTCTTTTAATTTCACGGCTGCAATCACCATCTGCAGTGATTTTGGAGCCCCCCTAAAATGAAGTCAGCCACTGTTTCCTCATCTACTTGCCATGAAGTGATGGAACCGGGTGCCATTATTTTAGTTTCCTGAATGTTGAACTTTATGCCAACTTTTCACTCTTCTCTTTCACTTTCATCAAGAGGTTTTAGTTCCTCTTCACTTTCTGCCCTAAGGGTGGTGTCATCTGCATATCTGAGGTTATTGATATTTCTCCCAGCTATCTTGATTCCAGCTTGTGCTTCATCCAGCCCAGTGTTTTTTATGATGTACTCTGAATATAAGTTAAATAAGCAGGGTGACAATATACAGCCTTGATGTACTCCTTTTCCTATTTGGAACCAGTCTGTTGTTCCACATCCAGTTCTAACTATTGCTTCCGGACCTACATACAGGTTTCTCAAGAGGCAGGTCAGGTGGTCTGGTATTCCCATCTCTTTCAGAATTTTCCACAGTTCACTGTGATCCACACAGTCAAAGGCTTTGGTGTAGTCAGTAAAGCAGAAATAGATGTTTTTCTGGAACTCTCTTGCTTTTTCGATGATCCTGTGGATGTTGGCTATTCGATCTCTGGTTCCTCTGCCTTTTCTAAAAGTAGCTTGAACATCTGGAAGTTCATGGTCCATGTATTTTTAAAGCCTGGCTTGGAGAATTTTGAGTATTACTTTTCTAGCATGTGAGATGAGTACAATTGTGTTGCAGTTTGAGCATTCTCTGGCATTGCCTTTCTTTGGGATTGGAATGAAAACTGACCTTTTCCAGGCCTGTGGCCACTGCTGAATTTTCCAAATTTGCTGGCATATTGAGTGCAGCACTTTCACAGCATCATCTTTCAGGATTTGAAATAGCTCAACTGGAATTCCATCACATCCACTAGCTTTGTTTGTAGTGATGCTTCCTAAGGCCCACTTGACTTCACATTCCAGGATGTCTGGCTCTAGGTAAGTGATCACACCATCGTGATTATCTGGGTCATGAAGATCTTTTTTGTACAGTTGTTCTGTGTATTCTTGCCACCTCTTCTTAATATCTTCTGCTTCTGTTAGATCCATAGCATTTCTGTCCTTTATTGAGCCCATCTTTGCATTAAATATTCCCTTGGAGATAAGGAGAAATGTAAGGGAATTGAGATAAAGGAAGCAAGTTAATAAGTTAAGGATTAATCTATCTAGATGTGATTGAGTAATGAAGCCAATGTGAGAATAAT
Organism: Muntiacus reevesi; assembly: GCF_963930625.1. Classification (NCBI taxonomy): domain Eukaryota; kingdom Metazoa; phylum Chordata; class Mammalia; order Artiodactyla; family Cervidae; genus Muntiacus; species Muntiacus reevesi. The sequence continues at coordinate 54,546,835 of NC_089267.1, forward strand.
ACCCTGGGCCAAGCTAACACTGCAAATGGTAGAGATGAGAGCCTTATCTTGTGGAGAGAAAGAAAGAGGGAGTTAATTTTGTGGATGGCATGTGCCCCTGATGGGTTGCAGACCATAACTGTGCATTATGGAAAAATAATCTCACCTGAAAGAAAAGTTTAGCTGGTCCTGACCCTGTTGGGGTTAGTGTTCTGTTGGCATGTATTGGGAAGGCTGGAAGACAAAGAGCTATCTTCACAAGAGGTTTGCTCTTGAGCAGTACTGCGTTATTAGAGCTTGGGTGCAGTTAAGGGCAAGAGTTAGGCAGAAACATTCTTTCTACTTTTGGCTCAAGATACTTTTCTGGTTTGACATATGAGGATCAGGAACTCAGAGGTTTGAGAAACAGCACTGTATGCACAGAGTCAGTCTCAAAATAGGCATGAATAGGATGGCTTCTTCAAATGATATTAAGTACAAACTGCAACAGAAAAGGAAGATCCTGGTGAATGATGGGGGATAGCAATAAACTAGGTTCAGTGCATTTAGGGTGTACATTTTTTAAGACATCCAGAAATATGTCGGGAGGAGGAGCCATTTTGCAGGAAGGTTCTTGTTTTTGTGCTGGTAAGGTGATTTCTCTGAAGTAGAATCCAGAAATTGTTGATAATATGGCTAAAGAGGGAAGTATTAGAAGCAAGACACCCAGATTATACACCTAACAAACTATTCAGGGAAGACTGTGAGGATGTACATTGCAAGGAAAATACAAGGGTTAAAAGCTTGAGTTTGCCTGCAGCAGAATGTAATATCTAAGCTGAACTTTGAAGGATATGAAGAACTTAATATTCAATATTTGATGTGGGGGAATATAACAGAGAACAGAACCACAAGGCATTGAAAGGTTCTGCAATTTTTTTTATTTATATAATTTTGTCTGAGATATGTTTACTATTGCAATGTGATGAATGAACTAGTGTTGAGGGAGGTTTTATTCCATCATTCATTTATTCATTTGATGCAGGTTTTTTGATCAGTCTATGTGTGCAATTGCTATGATAACTGTTTTATAAATGATGTAAAGATAGATAAATTCATGATTAGTCATAAAGCCTCTCAAATGAACTGGGTATTTACTCACCAGGACTATAATCCAGATTACTAATCTGACAGGAGAATATAGGATTGATATAATGAAGAAAAGCCAACATCTGGGCTACTAATTTAGAAAGTCATTGTTGCAATCAGAGGAAAGAGAAGCCACAGAAGCAACAGTGAAAATGAAGAATAGCAGATAGAGGAAATGCATTTGCAAGAGGAATGAGAGACATATTCTGTAAGTTTTAGCAATTTTTTTTTATGTTCTGAAGAAGAGAAGGGTATTGATTCAGAGATCTTAAGCCATAGAGAGTGGGAACACAAGACTGTATCAAACATACCCTAAAAGCCTTAGGAGGTATTGTTTTAAACGTAAGACAGGAGGCTGAGTATACTTTTGGATGTATTGAGTTTAAGGTCCAACTTTCATAAGAAAAGTTAAATTAGAAATCATCAAATTACAGCTAATAATTAATGATTTGTATGGGCATATGTAAAAGAGATCTAAATAATTAAACCATGATGAAGGATGAGTTCTCCAAGGCAAGAATTACATTTCTACCTTGAAACAGAACAAAGCAGAAAATATACCAGACCTGTTGTTTCTATGTATTAAACCTAATAAATGCTCAATTATAGATGAATTAAAATAATTATTTTTAGTTTACATTTCAGAAGGAAAATCACTTCTAATTCTTTATTTGAGCCCCTGAATATTTAACAACTTCTTATTCACCTTAATAATTTCTCCTTGATTAAAGAAAACTGTTATGGTTCCATCACCTCAGCCATTCATTAATCTTTCTGTAAATTATTATTTTTTTTCTAAAAATTGGTTCAAATTGAAAATAGCATAGAATGGTGTCCTGAGGTGTAATAAAATTATATGGTAAAAAATTAAAAACTAAAATCTGAAAAACAAATTTAAAAAACCCTAAAATCTGGGCAAGAGATATAAAAAATAGATCTCATTTCAATAACTCTAAATTACAGAAATTTAGAATCATTATATAATTCTACAATGCCAAAATCATTGATTTCAGCTGTCTCACTAGTTAATGTGACACCTAAGTAAGTGATTCTATATTCTTTTGCAAAAATCAAACTGGCAATCTGAAATCTAGTATTCTTCCATGTACTTAATGAAGTACAATGAGATGGATTTTTGGAATGCACTTCTCCCTATAATTTGTGCAATCCATTAAAATGATACTAAACCATATATAAAGAAAACACTATAGATGACTGGGAATGAATAAGTCAAAGTTCAAAGTTGCATAGAATCATAACTCATTTAGGACTCTATCCTCTTTAAAATGCATTTGGGAAAAGAGTAATAGATGCTTTTCCTAATACAGAAAATTTCCTTGGTCTAAAATATCAAGAAAAAGAAGTTTTAGAATTATTTATTTTTATGTATTATTCATTTATCTATTAAAACTTCTAGTTGAGAAAACTTTAATTTCTTTTTTAATTCAAAGAAGACTATGAAACATAAAAAGGGCAAAAGGTATCAGAGTAGTTTTCCTTATTTAAATATCCATAATGATAAGCAGAATATTAAAGACTTGGAAAGTATAATTAGGCCAAATGTCAAGTTCTATTTTATGTTAGAATAATGTGACTTTTGTGATGGAGTTCACCATGAGCCTCTCTGCTTTCAAAGATCTGGATTAATTCCTTCTGGGTTCGGATAAAACCTTAGGTGACTTATCCGGTGATGTTTGCAGCATGTATATGTGTGTACCTAGAATTAAATTACTAGTAGAAGCTTTGTTTTGTACTTTTATAAGAAAGTCAGTAATTGATTCATTCTTTAAATAAGTGTAACCAAGCTGCCTAGTACACTGATTCCTTTGTTTGTTGGAAATAACACTGAAGCATATGCAAGGTATCGGAAGCAAACATGTTAAAGCAGTCAGGATTTCTTAAACCAGATTCAGAGGATAGAGAAAGCATACTGCTAAATATTATTAAAATCTGATTTTGAGAGTTCGTAACTAGCATTTACTGGCTGGATAGAGAAATGTTTTTAATGTTGTCAGAAGAAAAGCCTACACAACTTTCTAGTGCTGGAATCCTCAGCAAACGGTGTTATTTGAATAGAATAGCCATCACTCTCAGGACAAGGCCAAACATGTTAGATCGTGATGAGACCTGCTAATGAAATAATGTAGAATAACCAGGCACAGGAGATAATTGTTACTTCAGAAAGAAACTCAAAAAATGAAAACAAAAACTAGATGTGTCTTGTATGCTAATGGGTACGTTACTCAAGATTCTTCCCTCCTTTAAATGTGTGTGTATTTTGGCAAGAAGAGAGAAGAGGAGGATTGCCAACTCCAATAATAGGAGCTATTCTTTCAATGAGTAGACCACAGAACTGGGAAATCAAGATTGCATTACCACATCCCATCGTAGCTCCATATGGAGACTGATGGTCCAACTGTGGCTTACTCAGACACTAGGCTTTTTTCTAACCTTTCCCTTTTTCACAACTTGTTACCATCCTGGGTGGTAAGTCAGAGGGCAAGGCAGAAGTATCAGAATGAATCAGTCAATTAATCATTTGTTGCCCACTTTGGTAAAAAATTTGGTGAAACTCCAGCACTTCATAAGAGTATAATTGCACATGCCAGATGAGGGGATTTTAACTGTTGTCAGTATCACTGGAGACCTGAAAATATCAGTTATGACTAGACAGATGCACTCTGGGGTGGGTATGGGAGAGAACACTCTCTGTGAATGATAATCCCATTAATAATTTATTTCAGAACAATGGGTTCATTTATTTAATAAGTTACACTATGAAAAATATTATCCATTTTTCATTTTATATTCCTGAATTAGGACCTGGCACTTTGTATCCATAGGTATTAATATTTATCAAATTAATGAATTAATCAATGCAATTAAATTAGTTTTATTCATGTCTTTTAAAAATGATTCATAGACTAGTACAGAAAATAATAGCTGATAATTTAGCAAAGAACATCCCTCCCTATAGGGTCTTGAAGAAACTTTCCTGGGGAGAAGCTAGTACATGTGTTGGTGGTAAGCAAGAGATCTCTGATTACAGCAAGTGTAGAATCGCAGATCACTTAGTTTTTAAAGCAAATAGATACATATGTAAAGACAGTTACCCTGAACACAGGAGGCTGATTTGAGGAGGAGGGAGTTAAATATGAAAGATCCAGTGAAGAGAACCTGTAGCGGACAGAAAAGTTTTGACAATGGTTCTTAATCCAAGGTGGGGACAGAAAAAGAAGTGGATTCCACCAGTACCCCTCAGAGAAGATTATATGGAAAATGAGTATAAAATTTGGGGGTTGTTGTTATTCAGTCAGCCAGTCATGTTCGACTCTTCATAACCCAATGGTCTGCAGCACGCCAGACCTCCCTGTCCCTCACCGTCTCCCAGAGTTTCACCAAGTTCATGCCCATTACATTGGTGATGCCATCCAGCATCTCATCCTCTGTTGCCCTCTTCTCCTTCTGCTCTCAATCTTTCCCAGCATCAGGGTCTTTTCCAATGAGTTGGCTGTTCCCATCCATTGACCAAAGTATTGGAGCTTCAGTTTCAGCATCAGTCCTTCCAATGAGTATTCAGGATTGATTTCCTTAAAAATTGACTGGTTGATTCCCACAGAACACATCCTGTTGTTGGAAAAAGCTTATGTGAAAGCACAGGGTAGACGTTCAACAGCAGAGTTTCATGACTTATCCCAAACAAAAGGACACACGGGGTTCAGGGAAGACTCAGCCATAGCCAGAGGACACCAGGAAGGTGGACAGAAAGAACTTGTCCACCCTGGGACCATGTGCATACCCAACCAGAGCTAGAGAGCCTACAGCAACCTGGGAATTCACAGACAGAGGTGTCCATGGCAGCAGGAATGGTAGCATCAGGGCAGTTGGGAGGTGGCAGCCTCTGAAACGAAAGAAATAAAGCCTGCCAGAGAACTGAGAACATTGAGACTCAAGCTAAAGGCATTTGGACACATTTGGCATCCATGTTTGTAAACAACAATGTTGGATAAAGTACTGGTGCTCCATTTCCCCACTACCATCCTGCCCCGAATTCTCGAGCTGAATTCTTCTAGGAAACAAATGAACTGTGTAGAGTCATGTTTTTCATTTGGGGAGTGGTGATTTTGACATGACTCCGACAGATGTTCAGTCAACTAGCTCCCATCATGGTGTCACTGAAATCGTACTGAAGATATTCAGCCAGAGCCTTGGCCAAGAAAATCCTTTGTCCCATGTGTACTTCCAGGCTTGCAGTTACAAAGAGATTGAGTCTGTCCGTTCTAATTTGGAAACAAAGGTATATTTCTTTCATTATGTATCCAATCTAGTAATTTAGGTAGTTTAGTATTTGGGGAATAATTTTGTTTGTGATCATGTAAAACTTAAATATTGAAAACAACTTGAAAGACAAAAATGGAATTACAGGAATTGTTTTACCAAGATAACTTTTCTAAAATATTTATTAATTCACAACCTCTAATGATAGCTATTTTCAAAGGAGAAAAATTAAAATATTTAGTACTACTAATCATATAAGACATACAAACATAGAAAGGAATCTGAAAGATTAAGTAGTTTTTCCTTCTTGCTTTGCCACATTAAAACCATTCCCAACATTTCATGACCACTTGTACAATGTGTAAATTTCCTTTTACTTCCTCCTTTTATAGAACATGAAATATTTTACTCCAGAGACTGTTCTTTCATTTCATGAACTTTATAGCTATACCTTTATTTTCTATAATTCTACTGCACTATCACGTTAATTTGCTAAGTGCCCTACGGATTATCTGTTATCACTCCCATTTTGTATTTGAAAAAAAAAAAAACGAGAATTTGAGTGTCTTGCCCATGATCCTGTGGATAGTAAGGAGTGGAGCCAGGATTCTAGTTGAGTTCATCTTATTTTAAATCTGATGGTCTTTGCTATAATAAACTTGCTTTCTTCTTTGTAGACACGGAGCACAAGTTGTAGCCTGACTTCACTGATCCTGGGATTTGGGGTTATTTAATTTAATTTAATTTTTTTAAATTTCCATCATTTTTATTTCCAGTTTAGTTTCTGACTGCACCTTGAGTTATGTGGGATCTTCGTTCCCTGAGCAGGGATCAAACTGGTGCCCCCTGCAATGGGAGAGCAGAGTCCTAACCACTGGACTCCTAGGGAAGCCCCAGATTAGGGATTGTTTTAAATGGGAACGTGTAGGGTAGGAACTTAACTTGCCAAAACAGAGATACCGAGACCCATTTATGTAAGAAACAAATGAAAACTGGAAAACAGAACCAAAATTGCAAACCATCTCAAATCTCCTGCAACAGAGTTTTGAAACATCTTTGATAGTCTCTTTATTTATTTAATGTTTTCTGCCCCTATTTTCTGCATAGATAGCTACAGTGACCAAGCTTTTTCCAGCCCACTGCGCTTCCCGTGGTAGTTATCCGCTAGACCTACTTTCTCGTCCAATAGATGTGGTTTCTTGCCCATTAGTCATTTTCTTAACTTTCTTCTCAATTCCTGGTTTTCTTTCATACTGTATGATTGTAGAATCTTAAAACAGTTAGAGGGTCAAATAAAATCTGAGCAGATCAGATTCTAAATGCAAGGTTTCTTTTCAGGGTGTCATCAGGTTCAATACTTTCGGTAGTCAGATTGACCCCAAACACTCATACTATTTATACTAGGCAAGCTATTTCATTAAGCAACAAACACTTATTATTTATAAAATTTCAGTTCAAAGATACTGTTACTAATATTAAAGATGATATAAAATAAACTCTGAATACAAACAGATGTACCAGCATACTCACAGATAACTCTAGGCTGAATGCCAGGGAAAAGCTAAAAATTACCCAACAGAAGGCAACAACAAAATCACAGACTGAATGGTAAGAAGCCGGTGTGGGTGGTTAATTTGTTGGGAAGACATGAGAGATCGTATGTGTAGCAATCACTCAGCTCTCAGCCTTGTGGAACAATTTAAAAGGAAAACTTGTGTGGTGGCTTCTGCTGACTTCATTCTGCAAACTATCTTAGTACAATTCAGAGGGAGGGCTTCAAACCCAATCAGAGACCCAACAGCTGTTGCAATAGCTAAATAGAGTCCAAGATCAGATGTTCTTACTGGGATACATGAGATGAAATACTCAACAAGAACAAGCCCTTTTCCCTTTAACATCTGTACCTCCACATGAAGAGCATAAACGGCACATTGCACTTTTCTTCATCAGAATTAGATGTTCCTAATAAGATGTGTTTTCAATTTAATAGTAAACTTCTAATCTACTTTGCTACAATATACAAGCTTATAATTGAAAACAGCTTCTAATGTTCTTACATTACCCCAACAGTACTTACAAGAACAAGTTAATTATAATAATGTGAATTGAAAATGAAAGATAATCTAATCAACTGATTTTCCTGAGTGATGAGTTAATCGAAAATTCCCAGAAATCCTCTATACACAGCAATTATGATAATATCTCCTAAGTACAAAAAATGTATACACTAATACACCTCTGTTGTTTTTAAATGTTTGCCTTCTAATTATAGTAATGACCTAGGAGTGAGATATTGCCTGAGGGTTAACAGTTGGCAGGGAAAATATGTCTGGCATAAACCCCAAATAAATTCCCTGGGATTCCATAATTATTTCAAAAACTTCACTAACATATATAGACTTTAAATAAAAACTTCCATAATCTCTGGATCAATACCTGTTTCTCTCTTGAATATTACAAAATTTGGTATCTATCTGATAAAGTTGTCAAAGACAAATTCTGAAAATCTCTGATTAAAGTGTTTTGCAGATGTGAGAAATACTAAACAATGAATAAAATGATCATCAAGTAGAAATGGTGAAGCAAAGAAATAACCAACTGAAAAGAAAATTAGCAAATTGGAAAATAGTTCTGAGAAAATCATTTAGAATAAAGCACAATAAATATAAGCTTGTAGAAAGTATGAAAGTAAGTCAAGACAAATGTAGGAAAGAAGATTGAGAAGAGGTGATATAGGTCTAAGAGATTATACAGAAGGAAAGGACAGAGAAAAGATGATACTTAATAAGAAAGTTGCAGAGAATCCTCTAGTGATGGACTCTGAAAAATAAGATAAAAGATTCAAGGAGGAAACTTGAGCCCTAAGAAAGTCAATAAAAGCAAATTCACACTCAATACCTGTTATGAAGAGGGAACACATTAAAGACAAAGAAAGACACTCCCATGGGTTGTTAAGTGAACAAACCATCTTGGTTACACAGGCATGACAGTTAAAACAAGGACATACTTTTCAACAACAGCAATAAATATCAAAACACAATGTAAAATGCGTTTAGTATTTTGAAGGATGAAAGACCAATTTAAAACACTAAACTGAAGAAAACTATTATTTAAAAATAAAGGTGAAATATATTTCTTTACAACATGAAAATGGTCATTTTATTGGTCATACACCATCTCAGAAAGAACCACTAAGGAAGCATGAAGCAATGAACAAAAGTGAAATTGAAACAAACGAAAAAAAGAAAAATAGAAGATGTGGTACATATATGCAATGGAATATTACTCGGCCATAAAAAGGGATGAAATGGAGTCATTCATAGAGACTTGGAGGGACCTAGAGAGTGTCATACATAATGAAGTAAGTGAGAAAAACAAAAATAATTTATTAATGCGCATGTATGTGAAATCTATAAAAATGATATAATTTTTAGAGATTCTATTCGTAAAGCTGAAATAGAGACATGGATGTAGAGAACAAATGTATGGATACCAAGGTGGGAAGGGGAGGGGATGGGAGAAATTGGGAAACTGGAATTGACACATATACACGGTTAATACTGTGTGTAAAATAGATGCAGGGAACTCTGCTTAATGCACTGTGCTGACCCGAGGGCAGAGTTTAATCACTAAGTCATGTCCAACTCATGGATCTCATAGCTCCGTTTCATGGGAAGAAAGTCCAAAAGGGAGTGAATATAAGTTTATGTACGGCTGGTTCATTTTGCGGGACAGTATAAACTAGAACAAAATTGTAAAGCAAGTATAAAACAGATAAATGTATTTTTAAATACAATAAGTTACCAAATATAAAGAGAACAATGGCAATTTGTAGTTTTTCTTTATGTTAAATGGCCCTGGTAAGAACATAGTATGAAATTTGAGAAACAAATGTTTAAGTGCATAAAACAATACTTTACAATACTGTTAATTATAGGCTCAGTGTTGTATAGCAGATCTCAAAAATTTCTGCCTCTGTACGACTGAAACGTCACACTCATTGAGTAGCAAGCCCTTACTTTCCCACCCTCCAGACCTTGACAATCACCATTCTATGCTGTGTTGTGTGAGTCTGAGTGATGTAGATAAGCAGAATCAGGCAGTATTTGTCCTACAGTGACTGGCTCATGTCACTTAGCATGAAGCCCTCCAGGTTTAGCCCTGTTGTTGCCTATGACAGGATTTTCTTCCTTTTTAGTGACATTCTGTTGAAAGTATAGACCACATTTTCTTTACCCATTTGTCAGCGATAAACATTTGGGTTGCTTCCATTTCTCAGCTATTGTGAATAGCACTGTTATGAATACAGGGTGCAAATATCTCCTTGATAACCTATTTTCAATTCTTTTGTCTACATCCAAAAGATGTATACCAGAAGCAAGACTGTTGGATCATAAGCAAGTTTTAATTTTAATTAAAATGAACACCTCTATGCTGTTTTCTATAACCGTTGCCACATTTTACATTCTCACCAACAGTGCATAAGTCTACCAATTCCCCCACACATCACCACCAACATTAAACGTGTGTGTGTGTGTATAAAAGTTGGCTTAAAGCTCAACATTCAGAAAACTTAGATCACGGCATCTGGTCCCATCACTTCATGGAAAATAGATGGGGAAACAGGGGAAAGTGTCAGACTTTATTTTTGGGGGCTCTAAAATCACTGCAGATGATGATTGCAGCCATGAAATTAAAAGATGCTTTCTTCTTGGAAGGAAAGTTATGAGCAACCTAGACAGCATATTAAAAAACAGAGACATTACTTTGCCAATAAAGGCCCATCTGGTCGAGGCTATAGTTTTTCCAGTAGTCATGTATGGATGAGAGAGTTGGACTGTGAAGAAAGCTGAGTGCCAAAAAATTGATGCTTTTTTGAACTCTGGTGCTGTTGAACTCTTGAGAGTACCTTGGACTGCAAGGAGATCCAACCAGTCCATCCTGAAGGAGGTCAGTCTTGGGTGTTCATTGGAAGGACTGATGCTGAAGCTGAAACTGCAATACTTTGGCCACCTCATGCGAAGAGTTGACTCATTGGAAAAGACCCTGATGCTGGGAGGGATTGGGGGCAGGAGGAGAAGGGGATGACAGAGGATGAGATGGCTGGATGGCATCACCGACTCGATGGGCATAATTTTGAGAAACTCTGGGAGTTGGTGATGGACAGGGAGGCCTGGTGTGCTGTGATTCATGGTGTCACAAAGAGTCATACATGACTGAGCAACTGAAGTGAACTGAACTGAACTGATATATATAAATTTTTTAATAATAGCCCTCCTAACAAGTATGATTTGACACAGGTGTGATGTGATTTTCGTTTGCATTTCCTGTTGGCCATTCAAATGCCTTTGGAGAAATGTTTATATAAGCACTTGATCCATTTTTTCCTTAATGGGGTGGGGGTAGCTGGTGTAACAGTTCCATATATATTTAGGAATTAATCCCTTATCAGATATCTGAATTACAAATATTTTTTCCTATTCCTTAGGTTGTCTTTTCAACTCTACTATTTGTTCTCTTTGTTGTGTAAAAGCTTTCCAGTTTGATATAGAATGTTCAAAATAAGGTAGGAGAAAATTACCAATAGAAATGGAGGGTGGGTCATGGATTTGGAAGTTAATGTAATTCTAAGGCTCTTATGTAGTCCACTTATATCTCTATATTCTATAGATATAACCACCAAAAGAATAAAAATGAAAAGCAAAATTTCCAAACCAATGAAGGGGGAAAATGAGTAGTAAAATTAAAATGATTCATTTCAATAGATGTAAAACAAGAAATGAAGGAGCTTGGGAAAGGTAATCAGTAAATGCAAAATAAAGTAATGGAAAGAAGAAAAAAAGTATTTTTAAAATCACAGCCAATTAAAGATAATAAATGATTAGAGGAGATGCTTGTGATAGGCACCTATGGAGTCATACATGTTATCAAAGACATATGATGGGCTTATTCCATGCTACCTGAAATGAGCAACTAGTGAGAAAAATGGTGTCTCTGGGTTTCATATGTTGATCTTTAAGTGTTCTTTTTTAATGCCAAGTGAAAGTGAAGAAAGTGAAAGTGGTAATCACTTTTTAAGACTGCAATGCCGTGGACTGTACCCTGCCAGGCTCATCTGTCCATGGAATTCTCTAGGCAATAATACTGGAATGGGTTGCCATTCCCTTCTGCAGGGGATCTTCCTAACCCAGGGATTGAACCCAGGCCTCCTGCATTGCAGGCAGATTCTTAACTGGCTGAGCCACTATGACAAACCTATAATGCTAAGCTCTTAACATGTCAAGGCTTTGCAGGTGTGTAAAACCCCAAACTTATGAAAATCAAATCGCTCAGTTATGTCTGACTCTTTGCAACCCCATGGACTGTAGCCTAACAGACTCCTCTGTCCATTGGATTTTTCAGGCAAGAATATTGGAGTCAGTTGCCATTTCCTTCTCCAGAAGATCTTCCTGACCCAGGGACTGAACCCAAGTCTCCCTCATTGTAGGCAGACGCTTTACCATCTGAGTCACTGGTATACTTTTCCCAGTTTGAAGCATCACCAAGAAAATATTTTGAGGATTTGTTTTACCTATCATGATATCTCTGGGCCTTATGACAGTGTCTGACACTTAGCACAACCTCAATAAATAGGTCTTGAACAAGAATAAAAACTCTGGCAGAGGTAATGTAGTCTTAGGAAAATAATAAAAAAAGTAAAAAAGGATAAAAAGTATAGACTGTGATAGCAGATACAGGAACAAAGTTACTAAACTTTATAAAATCCCATACAGTGGGATATATAAAGTACATACAGAAAGTCATGAATATTTTTCAAAACATATGAGAAAAAGAATAATTTTTTCTGATGCCTTTGTGTATAAGCAACTCTGATAGAACATAATTCTCAAACTGAAAGTATAGTGTCTAGACAAGTATTAACATTTTTTAAAGAAGGAATTATTAAAATTGATATTTTTTATCCCAAGAGAGTTTGTTAAGAAGTACATTTTTATAAGCAAACCATGCCTGTATTAACAATATTATTGAGTTTTTTATCCAGAGAATGGACTAGGGACTTTGGTTTCACTTTTCCTTCTGGAAGGAACCAAATAACTTTCATTAAAAGGAGATATACCGTAACTATATTTACTGGAATAAATATTCTTCCTGGCAGGATCTGAGTTAGTGATAAGGGATTTTCTCCACATATCTTGCAAAATCATTTTCTATAGTCTATAAATTATTTTAAAGTTTTGCTAAAATAAAGTAGTACAATATTTACCAGAGATGACTTTATTTCACCTAGCCCACAGCAACAGAGAAGATGAATGCTGAGTTTTCATCAGGTTTGAATTAATTGCCTTTTCTTTAATTCCTAGGGGACCTGCCCTCACAGCCACACATCCCTCCCTCCTTAGTGCGTATAGAAAACAGGATGGCTCCATGCCTCAGTACCCGTGAAGTACAATGGTTGTTATTTACCTACGCTGTAAGAAACTTGAAAGAGATACAGACTTCACCTCAGTTTCAAGCTGTTAAAATTCTACTGGGATCCTTAAGGCCCAATCTGATCCTTCATATCTGAGATGTAGCAGCTCCAACAGGCTTTAAACTTTTTATTTATGTATTGTGCTCACCCCAGAAATGATTTAAGACAATTTCTTAGGTTTGTTTTTTTTTTTTTTTTTTTTTTGTACTATGATGTTTCATATGCCTGATCAATAGGGTCAGCTGGAGAGCCTGCAAAAGTTCAGATTTGCAGATCTATCCCAAGAGGTTATGATTTGGCAATTTGGGGAGACATAGGAATCTGTGTTTTAAAGTTTTCCCAAGTAACTATTAAAATCAGACAAGTTTTAGAAATAGTGATTCACTACCTGTAACTTGCTTAGTACTTCCTCTGCAAACCATATGGTGTCCTGCACCCCTAAAGGGGGTAACACACTCTGAAGGCTGAGCGCATACAGGGAACATGAGCCGCAGAGCACAATGACCTTTGCCCAGAAGTTCAGAAGAGATCAACGGCAGGATTTGTTTTGGCTTTGTTTAGCCAACATTTATCCAATAAAATGGTCTTGGAAACATCTGCTTTTTTTTTTGGAGGCAAGTATGTATGTAATAAAATACATGCTTTATTGCAGAAGAAGAGCCATGTGCAGACATGAGAAAGGAAACTTATAACTAGCAAGGAATGATTCTTACAGCCACAGTCAAATTTTGCGATTCAAGGAGGGCAACTCAAGAGCACCGGAGTCCAGGGTCTTTGGACTTTCCTTGAGAATGCAGGCCACTTTTGTTTTGTTGTTATGTGACTTTTGAATGAAAATCTTCACCCGTTTAATAATGCAAATTGGTGTCTATTATTGGGCTAGTCATATAGTATACTTTCCAGAAATGCTTGTTGAACAGAAGAAAAGTGAAATAGGTGTCCTAGAAAAACAAAAGTAATAGCTTGCATTAACCATTTTTTTTCAAACGTCCCCATTGATTTTAATTAAGCCCTTGCTGATTGCAAACTCAAAGAGGTTTTATTTATTTATTTATTTTTTAATATTTTAAATCCTTCCCACAGGTTTTTCACATTCTTAACGGATAAAATCTGAATGCTGATGATTATAAGGCACACAAACAAATGATGGCTTATGGAATCAGCCTACATTTACCCAAGAGGAAAAGAAGAGTATTAGATAAAAGTAACAGATTGTGTTCTTAGTGTGAAGGATAGAGACAGTAGTACTTTCAGCAAAAATAATAATAATAACAATAATACAGATTTCTTCTTGTGAGAGAACTGCTTTTATGGTAGAGAAGTATTTATTGAGTTTGTGTCTTTTCAGAGATCAATTTATAAGGTCTTCCATTGCAGGTTTTTAAACCTTATTCTCTTTTCCTTTAAAATACAGGTTCTTTCCAAGAAAGTCTTTTATTTATCTCAGAAAAAAGATCAATAAATACTATTATAGAGAAAAAGAGAGATTCTTATTTTCATATGGTTCTTTGAAGTTATAGATGTTACAATGAACATAAACACATTCAGTTCAGTCAGTCACTCAGTCGTGTCTGACTCTTTGCGACCCCATGAATCGCAGCACGCCAGGCCTCCCTGTCCATCAGCAACTCCCGGAGTTTACTCAAGCTCAAGTCCATCAAGTCGGTGATGCCATCCAGCCATCTCATCCTCTGTCGTCCCCTTCTCCTCCTGACCCCAATCCCTCCCAGAATCAGGGTCTTTTCCAATGAGTCAACTCTTCCCATAAGGTGGCCAAAGCATACAAGATTTACAAAATAGAAATCATGATGAGCACATTCATACATGAATCACCTTGAACTTAGAAAACTGTTAGGATAGAAATGTGGTTGGTCTTTTGGTTGGTATTACACTAGAAGTAATTAGTTATAGAATGGATCATTTCCAATGGCATTTATATTCCTGCCAAAAATCGGAATTCCTCAAAGTGTTTAGTAGAAAGTCAGCAAAACACATTATCCTGTCTTTATAATCAACAATGATGCTTCAACATAAAAGATTTCATGTGCAGGTTTGGTAATTTTTTTTAAAGCATATTACAATGAAACTAATAAAGTACCATTGTGTCTAATCCAACCGCTGTACTAAATGAGGAATGGGTGGAGGAGATGACTCTAGAAAGACAAATAATGGAGACTAGGATGCAAAGTCAGTGAAAATATACTATAAAAATAAACTACAGAATAAGTTAAACATGATCATAGCTGCCCAATTCCAACATATTGGAATTAGGTTCTATCAATATATCCTAAAGCTGGAAAGAAATCCAGTCATATAATCTAATATCAAGAAGGGGCTTAGGAACAGTATAACGGACAATGAAAACAAAAAAGTACTTTGTTCAAGAAAAGGTTTAATTTAGAAATATGAGGAGATTCAAAGAAAGTTGAACAGGCATTGACAAACAGGCCCTTCTGTCCACATTTTGTTGCCATGAACACATTGGTTGACTCCATGTAATTCTCATCAGTTCAGTTCAGTTCAGTCGCTTAGTCATGCCCAACTCTTTGCAACCCCATGGACTCTGTTACTCCAGGCTTTCCTGCCCCTCACAACTCCTGAAGCTTGCTCAAACTCATGTCCATAGAGTCAGTGCATGATGCCATCCAACCATTTCATCCTCTGCCATCCCCTTTTCCTCATGCCTTCAATCTTTCCCAGCATCAGGGTCTTTTCAAATGAGTCAGGTGGCCAAAGTATTGGAGTTTCAGCTTCAGCATGAATCCTTCCAATGAATACTCAGGACTGATTTCCTTCAGGATGGACTGGTTTGATCTCCTTGCAGTCCAAGGGACTCTCAAGAGTCTTCTCCAACACCACAGTTCAAAAGCATCAATTCTCTGATGCCCAGCTTTCTCTATGGTCCAGTTCTCATTATCTTGTTCTTACTCATTTGACTTATCCTCAAGAAGCAACAAAGGAGGCAAGGTTTTTCAGTCGTAATGAAAAAGTTAGCACCTGGTATTCATTCTAACTAAACATCACTGGGAAATAGTGAATAAGTTAGAATCTATGCAAGTTCTTGGATTTCTGTGAAAAACATGTAAACATGTAGACTAGATAAAGATTGGTTTGGTTGGTTATTTTTTAGTGGGTTAAGTTGCTGGTTGCACGTCTGCTTAGACTAGAGTGGAAAATAAACACAGAAGATGTGTCCTGAGAAAATGTAGTTTCCTCAAGCTCTGAGCTAACTTCTCACATTGTCAGAAAGGCACTGAATTGCCTGGCCACTTGGGTGCCTTTTTCCTGTGCTAGTCTGAGAGCATGCTTTCCTTTGATAATAGACACTCGTAAATATAAGTCATTGAAATGGTGGAAAGGGGAATACTGTGGCTCCAGAAGCTTTGAGAGGCTTTGAAATTCAATGTGATATCCTTTATGTTGGAGAGTGGTTGAAGATCAAGGGCAATCAATCCTGATGCTTTCAAATGTATAGATATTTTGGCTGGAGGGACTGGAGAAGATTTATCATTTTGGAATATTTCATGTCTGCTCTCTTGTCTTCTTCCTCTCTGGGTCCACATCCTAGTGGAATAGTAGAGAGAATGTTTGCAGAAAGATATCAGCCTCTGTGTCTAATTAGTAGCTATTCAATAATAAATATTCCAAACCAACAGAACAAAAACAAAAGCAGAAATGTCTTCATTTCAGACTATAAATATCTCTTTTTATGATAACCTTTGCTATTTTACCACCTGGAATAAGTATATATTTCACCTCTATCTTATTAAAAAATCACACCTCAGAGAATCTAGGTCATATTTGTTATTATTAATAAACCTAAAATGCCAACTGTTTTCTGTTTGACCTTTTGAAACTCTCTCTCTCTACCATCCTTCCCATCTCTATTCTGTCTCCTTCAGGTTGTCCCAAATATGGGAAATAAAAATCTTTATCCTGTTGAAATTAATTCCTCCTTCTTTCTTAATTCTGACATAACCTTGGACAGTCTTTTCTCATTGAACAGGATTAATACACACTTGTTTCAGGCTGACAGTCTCTCAGGCCTTTTTTATTTTTTTCTTGTTAATTGTTGCTGCTACTTCATCTTGTAAATTACTTCACTCTCCCTAGGAAAGGCATCTTCTCTGGATGAGTTTTCATTTAAATCACCTTCATTTTCCTTTTGTCCCCTACCATTTCTCATTCCTCCTTTGTATCCCTAATTTCTTCTACCCACCAAATTTTCTTTTAAAAATAACCATTCATAACCTAAAGTGAGATTATATGTGTTCTTATAATTTTATAAAATAAAAATTAGTAAGTTTTCAACTTATTTTAGAATGCACAATCTCATGATAGAATATACCTACTAATAAAGAAGTTTTAACATGAAAATAACAAGATCCTTAGCTTTATAGCAGCACTTTATGATCATTTATAATAATAATTAGTGCATAAATTGTAAGTTTGAAAATTCTATATATTATATCAAGTGATGCTGCACTGGGTGGTAAGTTCACTGATCTTTGGAAATACACAAATGAGTTCATAATTATAAGAAATGATAAAAGATTAAATGTGGTAGGAAATATATAACCAGTCAGAAAACACATGACAAGAGATAAGTAACCACATTAGTTTGTATTATTGTTGCACTTATCAATGGTTAACGTATTTTGTAGACAAAATTTTTTTTTCTATGAAAGAGGAAAAATTGGTCTGGGGACTTAGGCATTACACTACGATGTGTCCGAGGTCACTTCAGGCATGTCTGACTCTTTGTGACT
Source organism: Muntiacus reevesi (assembly GCF_963930625.1). NCBI lineage: Eukaryota > Metazoa > Chordata > Mammalia > Artiodactyla > Cervidae > Muntiacus > Muntiacus reevesi. Next base: position 54,564,460 of record NC_089267.1, read on the forward strand.
CAGTCTAACTTAGCCCTCCAGGCTCCTCTGTCCGCAGGATTTTCCTGGCAAGAATACTGGAGTGGGTGGCCATGCACTCCACCGGGGTATCTTCCCAATCCAGGGATCGAACTTACGTCTTCTGTGTCTCCTGCATTGCTGGCAGATTCTTTCCTGCTGAGGCACCAGGGAAGCTCTTAATATGTATAATAAATAAGGGATTTTTAAATTTATTTAATGGAAATGAGTAGAGCAAAAATATAAAATAAGTGAATGTTCTCTCTCAATTGCTGTGGATTACAGCCGAATGTTACGATTACACACCAAATTACATAAAATTTACTTCAAAATATCTATTGATAAATGAATTAATATAACACCATACTCACAAATATTAGAGCTCTAGGGGAAAGAATCTATAAAATATTGAAAGAAGCCATTTAAGTCCTATAAATTCTAGCTAATAGAACAAGTAATTTGCTTTTGATGAAAAGAATAAAGTATTACTTTTCAAATAGTGCTGACTCTTTAATAGCAGAAAAAGAGAAACCTAATAGCTTTAAGAGAACTGAAGCTAAGGTGCATCAAAGCAAAATACCTTAGTGATTGAGCTGATTTAACACTTACCAGTTGCACATTTTATAAAGATAGAAATATTTCTTTCAATTTTTTAGGAAATTAAGGGTAGGCAGAATTTCAAGTTACTGATGATACCAAAATAATTTGGGAGGAGCAAAATGTGACACCCCAAAATGTACCACTTTGGCATTGTGGTTTGTTTTGAACTAAAAGCAATTAAGACCCAACAATGTAGATCTTTGGTGATAAAGAACCCATCTACAATGTGAGAGACCTGGATTTGATTCCTGAGTTGGGAAGATTCCCTGGAGAAGGGAACAGGTACCCACTCCAGTATTCTTGCTTGGAGAATTCCATGGACAAAGGACCCCCATTGGTCACAAAGGGTCAGACACGACTCAGCGACTTTCACTTTTCAAATGCAGGAAACGCTTTTAAACCTCCTCTTTAACTGCCTGAAAGAATTACATAGGGGACTTGGACAGGAAGACAGATATGATCAGAGATGACTCTGTATATCAGAAATACTTATATGCATGGCCTTGCAAAACTGCTGGTTTTTTTCTTTTGAATTTTTTATTTTGTATTGTTGTAGAGCCAATTAACAGCGTCCTGATAGTTCCAGGTGAAATGTGAAAGGACTCAGCCATACATAAAGAGCCAAACATTTGTTCTTCTTGTCTGCCTGTGAATTCTTCCCGTTTAAAGCTCCAGATCCTCACATCTCCTCCTTACATCAGGATGGCATATAAGCCTTAATTGCCTGACTGCCTCCAATTCTTGTAATTTCTATGGGACTCACATAGGTAGGCAATTAAATTTATTTCAATGGACATGAGTTTGGGTAAACTCCGGGAGTTGGTGATGGACCGATGGACTGGGAGGCCTGGCGTGCTACAGTCCATGGGGTCTCAAAGAGTCAGACACGACTGAGCGACTGAACTGAAACTGAATTTGTTTTATGTCAATTTAATTATGAGATCAGCCAAAGAAACTGGGAGGCAAGAAGGGAGAAATTTTCTATCCCTACATGTATAAGATATGCATTACTCAAATATATTAGGTCAATAGGACCAGTGATAGTACACTGTTGATGGCCATTTTTGCAAGCATAAGAAAAAATAATATTGGAATTTGTATAAATGGCTATGTTACAATGTTATGGGCTGATCATTGTGCTCAGAGAATCCTAAAGAAACTACTATGTAAAATGGCATCTTAAGTTCATAATGGCATTAGAAGCAATCTGCCTGGGCTGGCAGAATTTAGTAAGCTCTGCCAACTTTGAATAAATAAAATTGAGTCCATATTTAGTGTCTTCTGTCATTTAGAAATGGCTAATTTCCTGAACAACTGTGTCTAACTTTGGCCAAAAGAAAAAGGGAAATGGGGTTGGAATATGATTCCAGGATACAATTTCAAATTGTATAACTTGCAAAGTCTAGATTTCTCAGTTTTTCAAATGAACAAGGTAACACTTGCAACTTATCAAAAGAGCTTAGGGAGGTTTAATGAGGTGACATATCTAAAATGTTATCTAGGGGAAAATATTTTTATTATCTCTGCAGATAATGCCTCAGCTTGACTGGAGGGGGGGAAAAGATACCACAAGGTATCATTGTATTGTGCTAAAGCAATGAACTACCACCTGCAGGAAATTGGTTTCATGAAAGGCAATGACAAAGAGCACATCAGGATTACATGAAATCAATCAGAAGCAGGCAGGAAGAACACAAGCAAGATGAAGTGGAGTCTTTCATGACAGGCAGGAGAATATATCAAAGACATCCTTGCTAATTTCAAAAAGCCCACTCCCTTCTCTAGAGGTGAGAACATTGCTTCAGACAGCATGCTGGCTCTGCTGGACTTCTGTGAAGATGCTACAGCTCCATTTGTGGGTCTCTTAAAGAATGATTTAGGGATGAAAAGGGCCAACAAGCCTGAATACCGTTAATTTAGATCACCAGTGGAAGAGAATTGAATGCGCAGTTTTCCACGTTTACTTTTCCATCAGGAATTTTGTTATTTATACCAACCAGATTCTTATTTATGAGTTTTAATTCTGAGCTACTATACATTTAAATGCTACTTTCCAAAGAAAATGCTAAACAATTCTTCCTTAAATTGAATAGATACATCTTTGAAAAATAAAATAAGTCAGTTAAAAGTATATCTGGTATATATAAAAGTATATATGGTATATCTATCCTTGAATGGCAACACGAAAGACTAGAAAAGGACTGATAGTCAAAATAATGGGTATGATGGATAGTGGATGATAAAGAGAGCTCCAGGAAGGCAAATATTTTTCATGGCAAGGTGAGATGCTATAAAGAAATCTGCTAAGTGATAGAATCCTAGGAGTTCCTTTCTGAACTCAGTAAAGAGCTCAAGTGTTCTAAGCACCCTGAGAAGTCTCAGAAAGAGCATACTGAGAAATCCCATGGTCCTCAGTGTTCATGAACCAAAGACAATATCATGGAGATTAGACAATATAAGCAGTTGTAGATAATGGTAAACTGAATGATCAAGCAGCAAAATATAAGAAAATACATCTATCATAATGATTGTGTTCCAATATTCTGATTATTTTGGAATTTGCTTGCTTGTGGTGATGCTTTAGCCTCACTAACTGTGCTGTTCTCAGTCACTCAATCATGTCTGACTCTTTGTGATCCCATTGACTGTATTTTCCAGGCCTCTCTGTCCATGAAATTTTCCAGGCAAGAATACTGGAGCAGTTGCCATTTCCCACTCCAAGGGATCTTCCCAACCCAAGGATCGAACCAGCATCTCTTGTTCCTCTTGCATTGGCAGCTGGATTCTTTACTACTAAGTCACCTGGGAAGCCCAACCTGTAATAGAGTCATGTTTTATGTTGAAAAAAATAGCTATTATTTAGTGTAACTAAATTAAATATATTTACAAAGCAGATTTTTTTTCTAGAGTAAACATGATGTTCGGATGCACCATCACGTGAGTAAGTATAAAAGCCTTTGATGTGGTCTAACATTGAGTTTTACTTATATCACAGATATATCAGAAGCACGATGGACATAAAATCCTGATATTTGATTTAGAGGTCAATCTTTTCCCCATTTGCCTAGTTACTTCAGTGTCAAGAATTTCATATTCATGAGGAAAGAGAACGGCACAGTTTCATAACAAAGTGTGATGAGCTAGGCCACAGTGTGCCCATGTAGTTAAGTGAGCATTATTCTGAGTGCTTCTGTGAGAGCATTTTGCTTTCCCGGTTTCTAGTCTCCTCACTCACACTCATATTTTGACTTCCCAGTCTCTATAAACAGGTGCATGCTAAGTCATTTCAGTCATGTCTGACTCTTGGTGACCCTATAGGCTGCAACCCACCAGATTCTTCTGTCCATGCTATTCTCTAGGCAAGAATACTGAAGCGGGTCGCATGCCCTCCTCCAGAGGATCTTCCAAACCCAGGGATCAAAGCCACATCTTTTATGCCTCTTGCATTGGCAGGCAAGTTCTTTTCCACTAGTACCACTTGGTAAACCCAATAATAAATCCATAGCTAGAATGTTTATTTATATAGAGGATGTGATAGAATCTATAAAAAGCTATCAACACTATTTGTAATCTTAGTAAGGTTTCAGGTTGTACAATCAGTATACAAACATCAATGATATTGCTAAACACTATAGCAGCAGCAAAGATTAAAGTTTAAAATATCAAAGATTTGGACACTTTACCAAAGAAGATATATTACCGGTGGAAAAGCATGTGAAACAATGTATAGCAGTATTAGTCACTATGAAACCCAAGTAAAACCACAATGGGATCCTACTCCCTATCACTTAGAATAGCTAAAAGTAACAAGATGGAGCACATCTAGCATTGGCGAGAATGTGAAGGAACTGGAATTTCCATATACTGCCGGCAGAAGAATAAAATGGTACAACCATTTCAGAAAACAGTTTAGCAGATTCTTAAAATGTTACAGGTGTTGGACATGCAATTGCCATACAATCCAACCATTACCTCTCAGGGATTGCTTAAGAAAAATAAAATAACATGCCCACAACAAAGACTTGTATGTAAATGTGCATGGCAATTTTATTTGTATGAGTGAAAATAGGAAACCACCAAATATCCATCAAGAAGTGAATGGATAAACAATGTACTATCAGTTCAGTTCAGTCATTCAGTCATGTCCAACTAGTTGGAACTCCATGGACTGCAGAAGGCCAGACTTCCGTGTCCATCACCAACTCGCAGAGCTTGCTGAAACTCATGTCCATCAAGTCAGTGATGCCATCCAACCATCTCATCCTCTGTGGTTCCCTGCTCCTGCTGCCTTCAATCTTTCAAGGCATCAGGGTCTTTTCCAGTGAGTCAGTTCTTTGCATCAGGTGGCCAAAGTATTGGAGTTTCAACATCAGCATTAGTCCTTTCAATGACTTTTCAGGATTGATTTCCATTAGCATTGACTGTTTTGATATCCTTGCAGTCCAAGGGACTCTCAAGAGTCTTCTCCAATACCACAGTTCAAAAGCATCAATTCTTTGGCACTCAGCTTTCTTTATGGTCCAACTCTCACATCCATACATGACTACTGGAAAAACCATAACTTTGACTAGATGGACCATTGTTGGTAAAATAATGTCTGCTTTTTAATATGTTGTCTAAATTTGTCAGACCTTTTCTTCCAAGGAGCAAGTGTCTTTTAATTCCATGGCTGCTGTCACCACCTGGAGTGATCTTCCAGCCCAAGAAAATAAAGTCTGTCACTATTTCCATTGTTTCCCCATCTATTTGCCATGAAGTGATGGGACCAGATAGCAAGATCTTAGTTTTTTGAATGTTGAGTTTTAAGCCAGTTTTTCACTCTTCTTTTTCACTTTCATCAAGAGGCTCTTTTGTTCCTCTTTGCTTTCTGCCATAAGGGTGGTGTCATCTCCTTATCTGAGCTTACTGTTATTTTTCTCAGTAATCTTGATTCCAGCTTATGCTTCATCTAGCCTGGCGCCTCACATGATATACGCTGCATATAAGTTAAATTAGCAGGGTGACAATTTACAGTCTTGACATATTCCTTTCCCAATTTGGAACCAGTCTGTGTTCCATGTCCGAGTCCAGTGGTTGATTCTTGACCTGCATATAGGTTTCTTAGGAGGCTGTTAAGGTGGTCTGGTATTCCCATCTCTTTAAGAATTTTCCACAGTTTGTTGTGATCCACACAGTCAAAGTCTTTAGCATAGTCAATAAAGCAGAATAGATGTTTTTCTGGAATTCTCTTGCTTTTTTGATGATCCACTGGATGTTGACAATTTGATCTGTGGGCTCTCCAGACAATGAAATGCTATTCACAAAGACATGAAACACTGATGCACATGATATCATGGGTGAATCTCTAAATAATGAGGCAAAGTGAAAGAAGTTCATATTGTATGGGTCACCTACATAAAATTTCAGATAGTAAAAATCAATTTTATTGAAAGCAGATAGATTATCTGGGCATGGGGGCAAGGGAAGCATTGGTGACTGGTGGAAGGAAGGGATTATTATTTGGCAGGTTGCAAACTCTGGGAAGCAATGAATACTTGCATTATCTTAAGGTCTTCAAAGATACATGCATAGGTCAACATTTACCTAATTGTGCTCTTTAAAATGCATGTGTGCTTTGCTTAGCTGCTCAGTTGTGTCCAACTCTTTGTGACCCCATGGACTGTAACCCACCAGGCTCCTCTGTCCATGGGGATTCTCCAGGCAAGAATACTGGAGTGGGCTTCCATGCCCTCTTCCAGGGATCTTCCCAACCTAGGGACTGAACCCAGGTCTCCCACATTGTAGGTGAATTCTTTACCATCTGAGCTATCGGATAAGCCCTGATGTAAAAACATGTAGCTAATTGAATTCTGATTATACATCAATAGGTCTTCAAAAACAAAAGAAACAAAAAAGAAAGGGTGGGGGAGGAAGAAGAAAGGAAGCAAGTAAATAAAGAAGGAAAAAGAAAATAATACCTACACACTCTAGAGTCAGACAGTCTTCCTAGTTACTAGCAATGTGATCCTAGACAAGTTATATAACTTCTTAGTGTCTGCAAAATGAAAATGGTGATAAAATGATTGATCTGTTAATTCATACACAGTGTTTAGAACATTTAGGCACATATTAAGGGTCATCTCAGTGTATGCTATTATTATTCACACTGATGTTTTTATAGTGATTAAAATAGCACATTGCCTAAGGAACATTATTCTAGATCATGTAATAAGAATGCATAGAAAATTGATAAAAGATAGAGACTCAGGAAAAGAAAAGCCTTCTCGAGAAAAATACCCATAGATGTGTACTTACACACTGTCACATCCATATATTAATGCTTATATAAATATAAAATACAATTAAAATTTTAAAATTCTGTAACTGGGATACAATTTTTGAAAATAATCTATTATTAGGTTAAAAAACAAGCTAATCTATTAAAAATTATCTTCAGAATAATGGTTGGAGAAATTAGCTTTTATAAATTCTATTATAGACTACTATACTACACAGAAAGATAAAAATGCTAAGATAATGTTGAATTTTTTTGAATAAATAAATAAAGCAGGCCAAACTTTCACTGAACTTATTTCTGTATTTTTAGTGATAGTGTTAAAAAATTAGCTATTTATAATTTTATCTGGAGCAAACTTAAAAAAAATCTAAGTGAATTTCTATACTATAAGATAATATAAACATATATTTCTAGTCCTTGTCAATTTTCCATAGCCAGCATGCTTAACTCATACTCCTTCCCTAAAAACCTAAATTTTCAAAAGTTGTGTTTCAACTTTTATATAACTGTCTGATCATGCCATCTTGCCTCTTCTATCTCCTTCTGCTTTCAGCCTTCTGTTTGCTGTTACACTTTCTCTAAGTATCATTTCTAGGCATCACATCTCTAGTCTATAGTATGATTTTTCTTTTTCTTGTGTGTGTGTGTGTGTGCTAAATTCACTTTATTTGGTGAATCAATAATGCTAATACCATTGTGTGGCTCACTTGGAAGGAGACTGAACAACTCTAAATTGGGCTTTGAACGTTCTAAATGAGCAGTGATACTGCTATTTTTTTTTCTTTTTTCTTTCTTTATGAACATGGTGCCAATTAGCTAATTCTATTCAGTTCTCTTTTCAGCATACCTCCTTTAAGAATTTTCAAGAGGATAGAGAATATCATCAGCTGTCTTCTTAGGATATAGAAACACAAAAGGAAAATACATCTACTTGTCAGCCTGCCTTAACACTAAGCAACACCACCGCACCATTATCCCCACCAAAAATAGATGTCTTAGATTGACATGAAATGCGGTATTTTAGGGAGATTCAAGAGCAGGCAGCAGCTACCACTTGACACTCTTCTTTTCACTGGGTTTGTCTCCCAGTGAAACATACCTCTCTCTCACACATCCAGCAGTGAGAAGGCACTGAATTTAATCTCTTAGATTATCTGATAAAATTATATTAATATAAATCAGAACAGTTATTTTTACTAAAATTATTTTCTTTTGGATAATGAGTCATCCAGTTGTAATTAAAAAAAACAAATTTGTTTTGCATATTCCTCTAGGTAATTAATTGTTAAGCATTTTCATCTTGTAGAAATGATTTTAGTCTGGCAGGTAGTAGGCACTTAATAAGTGTTTACTAGACTATTAAGAGTAGAATAGGGCATATTTATTTTAAGGCATGTTCTACTTAAATATGAAAGCTTTAGAAATATGAACTATGTTTATGATGACCCTCTTTGAAAAGCATGGATATAGCAAGTATTAATCAGTAGTAGGTCATTTTACATTTTTAATTACAGTCTCCTGAAAATTTGTGTACATGGTCAAAAGTCTCAATTCAGGAACTTAAAAAGATAGATGATAGATAGATGATGGATAGATGACAGATAGATACATAGATCAAATCTTAAACATAAACAAATTTAATCCAAGCATCTATTACCAGGTAATATTAGTACTTGTTCGGTTTTCAAGGGTGTTAGGAAAAAGGCCATTTTTACATTCAGTTGTTCTGAGTAGAGCAGCTCATCATTCTTTTTGCAAAATGATATTGACATTTCAATAGTTTTTACAAACTTGAAAAATTATCAAACACGTTCAGTTTTCAAATAACAAGAAGGAATCACCTGTTATCTTTGATTTACAATTTACAAAGTCTTTACAAATAATGCTGCTAATCAACACAACAATAGCATGGACGGGAAGTGTCTGGACAAGGATAATGGAAACACCAGGCCCTGATTGTTCTATTAAAATTGGAGCAATTCATCACTTAGCATCATTAGGCACTGATAACGTGGACCTTGTAAAGAAGACCTTTCAGAGTTCTCAGAGTCTCTTCAGTCGGCACAAAGCGCTGGTTAATAAAAACGGTACATCCGAATTAAAATATAGATATTGCTGGCTTAAGGGAATTAGCAATTTGTTAATTAGTCACATTAAAAAAAATCATTAAAATAATATATTAGGCAAAATTAAATTATAGTGAATGGGCCATATGGATTTTTTTCTGTTTATTGTATTTCACTATGGCAATGATAAATGGCATATCATTTGTAACACTGTCATTTAATAATTAAAATGACTTTTATAATTTTGTTTACTGGCTTCTCATTTCAAGAGACTGTAATTTTGCCTTGTGATTAGTAACAAATCTCACTCAACAGCACTTTCTAATAGAACTCAGCATGGACAATTTTCCACGCAGATTCAACCTCTGCCTAAACCACACTAATCCTTTGATTGGGCTCAAGGAAAGGCTCGGATCCCTGTAGGGTTCCTGATGCACTGATTATTCATAAAAATAACAACAAGACTCCAAGCAGCCAGAAATGTAGGCCTTGCACCTGTTCTTTGCCCTTAGTGAACAGGCGATGTCATGACCCCTGTGATTCTTCATGGGACTAGACCTAATATACTGGCCATCTGGGGGCTAAAGTGCTTTGGAGAGGTTTGGGCTTCAGGTGGTGGTTGAAAGAGCATTTCAATGGCCATAAGTCATGATTTTTTCTTTAAGGTAGACATTGTATTTTATTTACTCTTTAAACAAATTAAACAAACCCAGATATGTGGCCATTAACCACAGTAAATACAAAAATGCAAAGTGTTTGCATATTTTGTATTTGGGCAAGTAACAAAACAGATTTTTCTGAATGCCAATGTCTTTTGATGGTTTAGGAAGCTTCTAAAGATATATTACTACTTACTGGGCTCCAGGGAATTATTTAGACCCTATCAATAATCACCATGGTGGCCTTAAAGAATAATACATTAGTTTATACAACATGCTTGTCTTTAATTAAGCAGACAAAGTTACTGGCTTTCCCAAATCTGAATTATTTGCTCCTTTTAAATATCAATGTGTCAATAATTCAAAACTCATATTGTGTGGTAAGATTTGCTAGCCCATAGTCAGATCATTAGAATGCTATCTTCTTGTTGGCAAAATGATCCTGATGCAAAGAATGGAGGAAATTATTCACTTTGTGAAAGCTTCATTACTCAGTCAAGCAATTCAGCAAGAATAATACACAAGTAAGAAAATACTCATGAGGATGATAACTATTCTGCTCACCAATTAAAATTCCAGTGTAAAGGTTTTTCCCCACACCAACAAGCACTTCCACAACACAGCTGGGTGTCCAGTAATTCAACTCAACCCAGACACTTTCTACCCGTAGACAGCATCGGATTCCAACACCTCAGATTCGCTGTAGTCCTGTAAGATGGTCATCTATCCCTGCCCCAATTTATTTCAGATGTCAATCACAAGTCCAGGTTGTGAGCTTCCGGCCCTAGACTATAGATTGGAGGTTCCAAAGATTCTCTCCTTGGGTGTGATTAGTTTGCGAGAATGGTTTACAGAACTCAAGAAAAACATTTTACTCACTAGATTACCAGTTTATTGTAAAGGGTGTAACTCAGACTCAGCAAAATGGAAGAAATAAATGGGGCAAAGTATGTGGGAGTGTGGCATTTCCATGCTCTCTGATGACCCCATTCTCCCAGCACCTGTCTCAGTTAAAGACAAGGAAGCTCTCTAAACCCATCGTTCTGGGGTTGTTTTAGAAGCTTCATTACTTAGGCACAGTTGACTAAATCATTGGCTATTGGTGAAGTGAACTCCATTTCCTACCCCTCTTCTCCCACTAGAGGTCAGGGAGTGGTACCAAATGTTTGCCTGGTAGCCAACCCCCAATCCTTAGGTTACCTAGTGTTGAAAGTGTAAATTGCTCAGTTGTGTTTGACTCTTAGCTACCCCACGGACTGTAACTCAGGCTGTTCTGTCCCTGGGATTCTCCAGGCCAGAATCCTGAAATAGGTTGCCATGCCCTCCTCCAGGGGATCTTCCCGACCCAGGCATCAAACTCAGGTCTCCTGCATTAACAGGCAGACCCTTTTACTGTCTGAGCCACCAAGGTAACCCTAGGTTACCTAGATGCTTACCAAAAGTCACCCCGTTAATAACAAAGACATTATTGTCCTCCTCACTTAGGAATACTATTTCAAGGCATTTAGGAAGTCTGCTCAGGGGGTGAAGAATATGTCTGCGATACAGAAGACACAGGAGACATGGGTTCACTCCCTGGGTTGGAAAGATTCCCTGGAGAAGGAAGTGGCAACCCATTCCAGTATTCTTGCCTAGAAAATCCTGGGAACAGAGGAACCTGATGGGCTACAATCCAAAGGGTCGCAAAGAGTCAGACACAGCTGAGTAGAAGCACAGACAGAAGTCAAAAATGGACAAGACCAAATATCTGTGTATATATATATGGGCTGTCTAAAGCAGGCTTGCCTCTAGAGGACTGTAGATTACTGTGAAGGCTTGGGATGTTTGGGGGAGTTCCACGGGGCTTAGAGAACAGAGGATAAAGTCTAAGGTTTCCCTGTGCTACACAGGACAGCAGAGTGATCTGTCATAATGTGGTCAGAGTTAGGCCTAGTCAAGCAAGGCACCTCTCTCTTAAGGAGGCATTTAGTCTGAGTCCTTCTGGTGAGTTCTTAAGTTGTGAATCTAAGGTGACTAGGTTATCTCAACCTAATCCCAACCCTGATCTTGTTGATAAGTGAAGGAAAAAGATGTCTCTACAGAAAATATACAAGCCTACCAAAACACATTGGGTACACATTGGAAGTCCACATCAACCATAAGACAAACTCCAAGCCTGGACTTTCAGTTAAAAATGTCTCAGGCAGGAAATTCCCTGGTAGCCCAGTGGTTAGGACACCAAGCTTCCTTTGCAGGGGACATCGAGTACAAGGCCCACTTGGGGAATTAAGTCCACACAAGCCAACCAGCATGGTCAAAAAAATACAGGAACAACAACAACAAAATAAATGAAAAGATCTTGGGTAGGTTACGAAAAAATGCATACCTTCTCTATATAAAATCAACGTCAGTAAATGCAGATAAATTCCAAGAAAAATCAGCAACACATAATCAAAACTTATAAAACATGCAAGGCAATAATTTGCCATAAGAGAGAACACATAGAATCAACCAACAGAAGTTTAAGACTCTGAAACACCACAGATATTGGCATTATCAAACACACACACAAAAAATAAAAATAGATCTAGTAAATTTAAATACATTTTAAAAATTTTAAAATATGAGTAAAGCCCAAAAGAGCAACCAGACAGATTTGAAATAGAACTAAGTGAAAACCTCACAGCAATTTTTAAAATAAGAAATTGAAGCATGATGAATGCATTCATAAATAGGAGATTCAGTGAATGATAGCACATAGGAAAATGTTCTTAAGAATGCAATAGAAAGAGATATGAAATGCAAAGTGATTTTTAATAAAACAAAGAAACATAACATAGATTAATCACCTCTAGTGTGTGAATAATTGAAGTTTTAGAATTGGATCATAGAACTTCAAAGAAAGTATTTATGGGTAGTAATCAGCAAGGAAATTTTCAAAATGTTTAATAGCAAATTCAAAAACAGAAAACTAAAAAAAATAATAAGTATAATAAAAATTAATGCATCTTGTGCATATGTTAAGAAAAATGTATGACATCAACCAAAAAAGAGGAAACTATCTTTAAAACACATAAATAAGTATGCAAAAAAAAAAGGCAGAGAAATAGCATTGAATGAAGTAGTGACTTGAAAACGGTAAAAAAAAAAAAAAGACTGAAATGGTGAAATACCTTCTTAATATGCTGAGGGAAATTTTTTTCAAAATAACTTCAACCCAATGAAATTATCTTTTAATAGTAAGTAAAAGATATTTTCTTTTACTTACAATAGTTAAGAGTAAAGATATTTTCAAATAAGCAAAAGCAAAATGTTTTTGTAAAGATAACGAAGCCTGCTAAAGCAAATTCTAAACCACATGATTTAGGTAGAAGAAAATGATTCTCAATGGATGCTTTTAAAATTATCTTCAACTTCATTATCAACCAGAGGAAACTCTAACACCAAGATACCATTTCATACCCACTAATTTGGCAAATATCTAGTATTAATCAAAAATGTAGAGCAAAGAAAATCTTACCTACAGCTGGCAAGAGTATAAGTTGATCCATCGATTTCATATGAATGTTATTGCCTAGAAAATTTGACAACTCTAAAAGCTAGAGAAACTGTAGCTTGTATCCTGAGAATGCATGTTCAGGATACATACACATCTATCTGTACGTACATATGTGTGTATATATACTCATAGCAGCATTGTTCAAAATAGCAAAATAATGGAAATAACTCAAAGGTCTATCCAGAATATAACAAATCTATAGAACCATACAATGGAACGTCATAAAGTTATGAAGGTGAATGAAGCTCAACAACGTATGTCAAAATGTCTGTGTTGGCAAGCTAACATTGAGTAGAAGGTTCAACTAACATTGAGTCATAGGTGGAAGAATACAGTATAATTCCATTGTAAGAAGCTGAAAAATAGGCAAAAGTAAATAATGTACTATTTAGTTCTAAACAACCCTAAATCAATGAGTAAGAGAGTGACTAAAACAAAGGTCAAGAAAGTGGTTTTCTCTTGGGGGGTGAAGTTTGGTAGCTAGAGAGTGAAGGATGCAATTATTTAAACACACAATGAGGATTGTTAAGTCCTGGTAATCTCCAGTGCTTAACCTAGATGGTGGCTACATTGCTATGCTTTTAAAAAGTTTTGACTGTTCTTTCAAGTGTACATACACGTGATACATAGTGGTGTTTCATACAATACATTACAAAACAGCTACTAAAAATGTATGAAAGAATATGTTTTCAACTAAAAGAAAATCTCAAAATTTTGTTTTACTTTTCACTTGCCTTGAAAAGCCAAAATTCAAAACCTTAACAAGGATAAAATGACTTATCCATAAACAGAATCGAACTGCATCAGCTTCTAAAGAACCTGGCCTTTAGGATTATTGCCTACAAAGGAGAAGGAGCAGATAAGAAAAGCGCGTTAATTTTGGACCCTAACTCAAATGAAAGGACAAATTCCGAGGCGCATTGAAGTAAATCAGCTACTTTGAAGTCTCAAAATCAAAGCTTCTCTTTCTGAAGCCCCTTCAAGCCTTTTCCAGATTTAAAGCTCCCCTCATATCACCACTTAAACTTTTGGTTATAGCAAAGCAACTGCTTATACATTAGTAGGAGGCGCTGCTGCTGCTGCTGCCAAGTCACTTCAGTCGTGTCTGACTCTGTGTGACCCCATAGACGGCAGCCCACCAGGCTCCCCCGTCCCTGGGATTCTCCAGGCAAGGACACTGGAGTGGGCTGCCATTCCCTTCTCCAATGCAGGAAAGTGAAAAGTGAGAGTGAAGCTGCTCAGTCGTGTCCAACTCTTAGCAACACCATGGACTGCAGCCCACCAGGCTCCTCCGTCCATGGGATTTTCCAGGCAAGAGCACTGGAGTGGGGTGCCATTTCCTTTCATGATAATCCTGAGATTTTAGGCACAGTTTCTCCTCTGGGGATAAACAATTCACTTCTTGATGAGAATGTTTTTAATTCCTAAGTTGTGTGTGTGTGTGTATATATATATATATATATATATATTTTTTTTTTTTTTTTTTTTTTTTTTTTTTGCTAATATTCAGTGGATGCTAATAGCACTGAGGGAATCAACATCTTGTTAGGGAATTTTGTTGTTTAATCATTAAGTTGTGTATGATTCTTTTGCAACCCCACAGACGGTAGCCCACCAGGCTCCTCTGTCAATGGGATTTCCCAGGCAAGAATACTGGCATAGGTTGCCATTTCCTTCTCCAGAGGATCTTCCTGACCCAGGGATCCAGTCCGAGTCCTGTATTGGCAGCCGGATTTTCTACTGCTGAGCCACCAGCTATTCTGGGAGGTAATAGGGACACCAAATTATTACAGATACTACTCTTTAGAGACTGGATTTAGCATGTTTGGTTTAATCTTTGTTGGATTTTAACAACTCAACTCACATTTAAATATTCAGATAGTTTATATGTTTTCTTTTAAAGTAAATAGATTTCTTTTCCCCTGTAAATTAGAATGACTGGCTACAATGTATCCTTTCATTCTCTAATGGTGACAATTGGTTAAATCTGAGTAGCAATGACACATCTTACTTGCCTACAGTTCACTGGATGCCCCATCACTCTCTCCTGTCTCTCAAAATTTTCATCGTTTGCCAACAGGTATTATTACCTGCCTGGTTGCTAGAATAACTTGATTTTAAAGCCCAGGGAATTGGGAGAAACAGCAAAGGAAGACTGGATTCACTCTGAAAGAGAGGTCTTTCACAATAAGAAGGCAACATTAAAATGTAGGTGCCTGGTAGGAAAAAAAAAAGTATATATGGCGTTCAGAAGATAAAATAAGACAACTCTTAAAAATTAGTATTTTCTTAACTCACAAAATGAGATAAAAGCCGCTACTTCCCTACTCTCTAAGACGACTTCATCTTAAACATTGGCATTTACAGATAACACTTTAAATCATTTTTAAAAGTTTTCCTAATTTTTCTAGTTTCTGTTAATGCTAATTACTATTTATAGCATTAGATTTATTTTCTACAAATTTTTATTGCTAATGTGGATAGTTCATTCTCATGTCAAGTTAAAAGGTGCACATATGCATACTTGCTTACAAATCTAAGCACCACTCATAATCCAAGATGTCTCTCTACTTTCATCAAAACCTGTTCTTGGACCCATTTGTTTCATCTCAGTAAACAAAATCCCATTTCTATTAGTAGCTCACATTAACATCCTTGGGTCTATCCCTGTGTTCTTTTTTTTCCTCATACCCCACATCAAAGTTATTAGATCTATTTTTGATCTGAACCTAACAGCATCTAAGAACCTTCAGTATTTCCAGCTTACTCCAAATCATCAGCGTCTAAAACCAATGTAATGAATAGAGCAATGATGTAAGGGGTAACCCATCATTCAATATTGCTCCCGTAGAGGCTGTTTTCTAAGCAGTATTTAGTTTGTTATCACCTCTCTGCTCAGATTGCCTAGTGGCTTCTTGTCACACACCTAATAAAATCTGGAGTATTTTTGGTGTACTGTAAATCTCCAGGGCCTTCCCTGGTAGCTCAGCTGATAAACAATCTGCCTGCAATGCAGGAGACCCCACTTCTATTCCTGGGCCGGAAAGATCCCCTGGAGAAAGGATCGGCTACCCTCTCCAGCATTCTTGGGCTACCCCGGTGGTTCAGAGGGTAAAGAATCTGCCTGCAAAGTGGAAACCCTGGGTTCAGTCTCTGGGTCGGGAAGATCCTCTGGAGGAGGGCATGGAAACCCACTCCAGTATTCCTGCCTGGAGAATCCCATGGACAGAGGAGCCTGGCGGGTACAGCTCACGGGGCCGAAGAGTCAGATGTGATGGAGTAAGTGCAGCAGGACATAAGGCTCTGGTGCTGGTTTACTCACTAGGTTGTGTCCCACTGTTGCGACTCCATGGACTAAATTCTGCCAGGCTCCTCTACCCATGAGATTTTCCAAGATTTGGAACTCACGTCTCCTGCATTGCATGTGGATTCTTTACCACGGAGCCAAGAATCCACCCGCCAATGCAAGAGACATGGGGTAGATCCCTGGGTGAGGAAGGTTACCCGAAGAAGGACATGGCAACCCACTGCAGTACTCTTGCCTGGGGAATTCTATGGCAAGAGTAACAAGAGCGAGCATGCATGCAAAGCAGCCCAACATAAAGCTCCGACCCCATCTCCTTTCTGTTCTCACTCTCAACCCACATTTCCTAAGCTCTTCCTTCCCATCATTCAAAGACCATCGCATACTGGTCTCAGGTCTTTTCAACCACAAAACCTGTCCTGTTTCAGGGCCTTGGTCTACACTGTTACCAAAGATCCATTTGACTCCACTGGCTACCTTCAGCTCTTTCTGAGTCTCCTCTTTAGAGGGGCTGTTCCTTACCATCCTGTATCCATAGCCCTTCACCCACACAGTTCCCCTAAGTCCCTAACCTATATTGGGTTTCTGCATAGTGCTTGTATCAATGAATTATTGCATTTATTTCCAAGTTTTAATTTTTTAGTCATTAACCTCCCCTGCAGGGTAAACTTTATGCAGGTAAGATCTTTCTTTTATTCATTTTTAAACTTTAAGTCCCCCAGACTGTGCCTGGCACATGTTTGAGATGCAATGAATTATTTGTCAAGAGAATAAATGAACTTAAAAGGGAGTTGTCAAGGGAAAATTATTTAAATTTCACAAATAGTAATAACTGTAAGAACTACTATTATGGATTTCTTTATACATTTTTGTCAGTAATTCAATAGATACTAAAGTATAAAAAAGTCTGCATCTTAATTTAACCTAAATTTAAGTGAAGCAGATATCTTGGTTTTCAAAAAATAATGCCTGAGATGATTCATGATAAAAGCTTCAATTTCTGGGTCCTTGTGTTTAGAAAAAGGACAAGAAGCTGGCGAGAATGATAATTTCTTTCTTTTTGTTTTATTTAGAGTTTGCAAGCCACTCTATATAGATCAAACAGAGAAAGCCAAGCTAGTATTAATATTAGCAGCTGCACATGCATTTGAGCACAAATTACTCACCTTTTTCTCTGGTAAAGTGAATTATCCTTAGTGGAAGAGTATTTCACTTTTAAGTAAAAGTACCTTGGGTAGGAGGAAAGGACAACCCACTGTCATTTAACATTCAAGGGTGTTACTAGACCAACACACTTTCCACTCAGTCACCAGGGTCAGTTCCTTGGTCCAAGGGGGTCACCCAGTTTCCTACACTCTGAAATTTTAAGCTAAACTGAGGTTTCCAGATTATTCTGAAAAGGTTTCTTGAAATAAGTAGTAAATTGAAAATACTGCAGTGATTATCTTCTGTTTGTCGCAGGAAATGAGAAGCAGAGGAATTTGTTTTGTAGGAAGAAAGGTGGAGAGAGAGAGAGAGAGAAAGGTAAAAAATAAAATTTAAAAATATTGCCCATTCTCTTGATGACGTTCTCCCATTTCTACTAAGAATCTGGGCTGCATTTCTGGTGTTTTAAGAGACACACATATAGCCTTGAGTTTTTTCATTATATATTTTATATGTATTCACTTGCTAGTCTTGCTTAAGCTGTTGCCACTGGGTTTCTATTACTTGAAAATTCTTGATTATCATGTGGGAATCCAAATAAACACCAATCTCCATTTAGCACATCTTCTTTTAGCCAGCCATGTATGCCTAATTATTAAGTTAAAAATAATATGATTCTCACTTACTTTCTGTCTTCAGAAAAGATCACTAGGAGAAGCTACACCTGCCCATCTGGCAGGTTGACTTGCAGGACAAGGTCATTTTTGAGTTTCAGATGAGAGATGCAAATAATGAGTGCAAAAAACAAAAAAATGGGGGGAGAGTTCTGGTTTTGTGTTAAAGTGTCACTTACAAAAATAGTTGGTCTGTTTTTTCACTGTGCTACAGGAGAGAAAATTTGAACGTATTTGATATGAGATTCATATTCTCTGGAAGTACATTTTGGGTGTTTGGTTATAAAGAACTTACATGTTAACATAATTGTGTTGATTGGAAGGCCAAACTTTAGGCTGAAAAGGCAGAAGTAAAAACTGCTAATTGAGAAGTCGATATCTCCAGAGAACCACAATCAATGCAGTGTGGATTGGGCTTATCATAAACATTAGAGATTTTGAAAAGCTTTCATTTCTAAATTTTTCTTCTTTCAGTGCCCAGTATAAATGCAAAAATTTTAAATTTGCTTCCAGTAACTTAATCTGATTTTTTAAGAAGAATGATCCTATTTCCTTAGATCCTATAGCCAGAAATTAAACTTGTGAAACAAATTATCACCTCCTCTTAATTACTTCAAAATCTAAAAAAGTAGGGAAAAAAAGAGAAATATCACTGTCTTACTTATCACATGAAATGAATTTTATTTAAGTAGACTCCAGTGAAAAATTCCCTATTTTATAAAATGGTTAATGAACAAAACCACATGTTTGCCTAATGGATAAAGTAATTTGATGTTTAAAAAAGTATTATTCAGGCTATATACTTCCATCAGCTGCCCATAGCAACAAATGAAACAACTGATATTCCCAAAATATAGAAGAATTATATATTTAATGTGCATCCATGCTCAGAAATGTATGTTTCTTATTTTTTCTTAGAAGCCATCTGTAATTCTAGAACTGGGACAGTTTGCTGACCCAACTCACATCTGTGTCATGTGACTCCGTGGCCTCATTTGCAATCCGTGCTCTGCCAGAAGGGTTACACAATTATGTCATCCCTGTGGAGTCTAGAATAATACAGTATTCTTGTATGGAAATGAGAGGACTTGAGAGTTTATGCAAGAGCCACATGGGGCTTCAGAGCCTCTGAATATGTACCACTACTCCGTAGGGATTCTGAGACTGTGCGGATAGCCAGCTTTTGTGCGTTATTTTGCTAAGCGAGGTCATGGATCAGGAACAAAATCTCTGTAGAAGTTTTATTTGTTAACAAATTGCTTCAGCAAGATGAGTATCATATTTTCTAAGTATTGTATCATCTGATAAGAAGGGTATCAGGTCTGAGAGCGCCCACTTTGCACCTTGGGAACCCAGACTGGGTCTATGGCTGCCCTGGTACTGGGAATTTTAAGTTAATTTTCTCTTCCATACTTGCTTTCTCCCCTCGTTTCTGTACATTTGGAATGCCCTGAAAAGAAAGGATTATGAGCTCTCCTACTTGCTTCAAGTTTCTAGTCAAGTGGGCCTTAGGAAGCATCACTATGAACAAAACTAAGGGAGGTGATGGAATTCCAGTTGAGCTATTTCAAATCCTGAAAGATGATGCTGTGAAATTGCAGCACTCAATATGCCAGCAAATTTGGAAAACTCAATAATGGCCACAGGACTGGAAAAGGTCAGTTTTCATTCCAATCCCAAAGAAACACAATAACAAAAAATGTTCAAACTACCACACCATTGCAATTATCTCACATGTTAGCAAAGTAATGCTCAAAATTCTCCAAGCCAGGCTTCAACAGTACATGAACCATGAACTTCCAGATGTTCAAACTGGATTTAGAAAAGCCAGAGGAACCATAGATGAAATTGTCCACATCCGCTAGAACATCAAAAAAGCAAGAGAGTTCCAGGAAAACATCTTCTGCTTTATTAACTACACCCAAGCCTTTGACTGTGTGGATCACAACAAACTGTGGAAAATTCTTCAAGAGATGGAAATATCAGACAACCTGATCTGCCTCCTGAGACATCTGTATGCAGGTCAGGAATCAACAGTTAGAATTGGACATGGAACAACAGACTGGTTCCAAATAGGGAAAGACGTATGTCAAACCTGTGTATTGTCACCCTGCTTATTTAACTTATATGCAGAGTACATCATGAAAAATGCTGGACTGGATGAAGCACAAACTGGAATCAAGATAGCCAGAAGAAATATCAATAACCTCAGACACACAGATGACACCACCCTCATGGTAGAAAGCGAAGAACTAAAAAGCTTCTTGATGAAAGTGAAAGAGGAGAGTTAAAAATTTGGCTTAAAATTCAACATTCAGAAAACTAAGATCATGGCATCTGGTCCCATCACTTCATGCAAATAGATGGGGAAACAATGGAAACAGTGACACACTTTATTTTCTTGGGCTCCAAAATCACTGCAATTGGTGACCACAGCCACGAAATTAAAAGATGTTTACTCCTTGGAAGAAAAGCTATGACCAACCTAGATAGCATATTAAAAAGCAGAGACATTACTCTGCCAACAAAAGTCTGTCTGGTTAAAGCTATGGTTTTTCCAGTAGCCATGTATGGATGTGAGAATTAGACTATAAAGAAAGCTGAGTGCTGAAGAATTGATGCTTTTGAACTGTGGTATTGGAGAAGACTCTTGAGTCCCTTGGATCTCAAGGAGATCAAACCAGTCAATCCTAAAGGAAATCAATCCTGAATGTTCATTGGAAGGACTGATGTTGAAGCTGAAACTCCAATACTTTGGCCACTTGATGCAAAGAGCTGACTCATTTGAAAAGACGCTGATGCTGGGAAATATTGAAGGCAGGAAGAGAAGGAGATGACAGAAGATGGAATGGTTGAATGGCATCACCAATTAAATGGACATGAGTTTAAGCAGGCTCCAAGAGTTGATGATGGATAAAGAAGCCTGGCATGATGCAGTTCATGGGGTCACAAAGAGTCAGACACAACCGAGCGGCTGAACTGAACTGAAGTTTCTAGGCTCTTCTTGGACATCAGGGTATCCCCCAACGCTCAAGCAGATTTTGGAGTCCCTCAGGTCTAGGAGGATGGAGAATGAATTTTGACACAGGTTTGGCCAACACACAATGAACCTTAGGAAGTCTGATTGATCAGTGACTGAGCTACTTAGGAACCAGGAAATCAGTTTCTGGTGAGGTTTCCAAAAATGGAAAGAACCATAATCCCTCTAACTGAGAAATAATGTCAACTGACTAGAGTTCATCACAATCTGTATCCATCTGCCAAGTGTTGGAACCAGCTGCCCAGAGCAAGGCAGGCGGGCTGTGTGTCCAAGGCGCCGGGCTCTCTCAGCGATGCTGGTCTTCGCAGAGCCAGAGTAAGCCCCTGCAGCCATGCAGGCAGGAAGCCGCAGCGCTGGGCTGACAGCTGCGGTCACGTAGAGTGTCTGACTGCATCCCGGGAGGAACGGTGCTTCCTTGTTCTTAATGACAGCAGCTGGCACACGGGGACACTCGGGATGCTGGGCTTGCACATGTGATGACTTTATGATGAAAACGGGGAGCAGAGAGAAGATGGCAAGCGCTTGGGGGAGTCTGGAGAGAGTGTTCCTGGAAGACAAGGGGAAAGGTTGGTTTTCCTAACTGTGGAAATGAGGTTTCTAACTCAAGGTTTCTTTCTTTTGTTTTGGAGTTCTTTCGGCTCTTCCACATGGCTCATTTGGTCACTACCAAAACTTTGGAAGCACTTAAAATATGTATTAATGTGAGGGGCAGTGAGCAGCAACGACAAAACACACAGAGGCAGGGTTTGTACATACATCGTTTGAACAAAACTGAGAAATTCTCAAGGTAAAAATATTAGAGAAAAAGACAGGAATTTTCAAAGAGAAAATTCCAAGTCCATGCCGCAAAACTCTAGTACCCAGAAATGTTATTCTGTGAAACATGTAGTTTCTTTTTTTCTCTCTCTCTGTTAAATGATTTCATTCGTCCTTCTGCCCCAAAGCATATTAACTTTTTTTTTAAGGGGCACCAATAAAGTAAATAAAAAGAAAGAAAACATTGTTTTCCAGTATCTGGGCACATGGGGATTTTAAAACCTGCCTGAGAGTTAATCCACTACATACCAGATGGTTTCACGGTTAACTGTCTTTGAATTCCCCTTTTAAACCTATTAGTGAATAAAAGGACAACGCAAATGATCATTGCTTATGAAAGTTCAATGAGAAAAAAGTCACTCACCCCACCACTCTCCATTATGACGCGCGTGCAAAATGACAGAGCTCTAAAAACCCTGAGGTAGTCCTCCTACATGTTCCATTTGGCACTGCTTTCTACTAGGTTAAAGATTTGAAATGGGACACTACAAAATGTCATGTTTTAATATCTGATGGGTACAGGGTCTAATAACACTGTTTCCTTTTTAGTAGTATTCACATGGTGGATGCCTGATGGATGTGTGTAGGGAAAATTGTCCCTTACTTCACTATTACACCTCCTGTATACCTCACAATAAACATTTTTATAAGTAGAGAAAGTTTTGTAGCAATACCTTCATAGGAAAGAAAATGTTAGCAAGCTACTTTCAGTGAATGGAGAGGTTTTTTTTGTTAAGTCCCCATTGGCTTCTTTTTGGCTAAACTCTAATTTGGAATATTGTGGAGAGAAAAAGGAGAAAAGTCATATTTTAGGCCACTATTCTGGGGAATAATCTTGACTTGGAATGTAATCTTCTGTCATAATATGTTATGAAAGCACACACATGGATGGTTTCATAATTATAGCATTCAGAGCTATAAACGCCAGACTGAAGATTGCAAATCTACTTTCATTATAAGCACTTGTTTTCAATCACTGATAGCATTTGAAAAATTGTCCTTGGAACTAAAATTCTTACATTCTAACAACAAAAAAAAGGAAGGTGTGACCAATTGACGTGTCAAAATGGGAGTAAAGGCGTGGAAGATGTTGAGGGGTGAATGCTCCCTTATTAATAAAGTGTGTTCCCTGAATAAGAACCCTAGCCCTTATGATTTCACTGAAAACCTCCAATGTAGGCTGAGGCCATTCAATGACAGCACAAGCCCACCTTCTGCATGATTCATGGACCCAGTCTGCTATTAAGAAGACAGGTATAATTTTCTTCTGAATTGCTTGTTGTTTAAGCAGTATATATGTATCAGATAATTTTTAATCTTCCACTCCATTTTCTCAATAGTCATTTAAATGATAAAAGTCAAATCATTACAAGCTTGAATGAAAAAAAAAATACTCTAAATTTTCATAGCAATGCATGTTGTCATTTGAGATAAAACTTTTAATTTTAATATTCTAGTCCTCTGTCTTGAAAAATTCAAAGAGTGATCGCTAGAATGTGACACACATTTTAATAATCACCATATGCATGAAGGAAAAAATGGCTTTCAGAGTCATTGGAAAAGGTGAGAAATGTAAGGAGATAAAGATGTAAAATGTAAAGTGCTGGAAAAGGACTCATATAGAGTTATCTTTGAGTTTATAAAAACTTCTTTGCAGTTGTTTTGAATGCTTTATTCAATCTCCCTAGTATACACATACTTTAAAAAGTGACAAAATATTGCAATTTTGATGGGAAGATACAGTATAATCATTACACAGTCAATGCAACTTAAATCAAATCCCCCTGATTTCATGTAAAATTAAAAATGGAATCAAATTTGCTCCAGAACACTTAAAATAGATAGAAAACTTGGTGGGGAGGGATTTGGCAAATACTGGTCTACATATTTTTGCATACATTAATTTTATGTAAAATATTTATTCTTTCAACTAACTTTTTGAACTATTGGTTCTATCCATGCCGATTTGGAAGAGTAGACTACAGATGTTTCCTCTGACTTTTATATTTTTCAAATGACATTAGGATGTGTGTGTTTGTGTGTGTGCATGCCCAGGTGCTGAATCATGTCTGACTCTTTGCGGTCCCTTGGACTGTAGCCCACCAGGCTCTTCTGTCCATGGCATTTCCCAGGCAAGAATACCGGAGTGGGTTGCCATGCCCTCCCCCAGGGGATCTTTCCAATCTGTCTCCTGTGTCTCCTGCATTGCAAGTAGATTCTATATTGCTGAGCCATCGAGGAAATCAGATCTTTAGAATACTTAAGACTAATATAGTTTGGTATATTCATGCTGCTGCAATAAAATACCACAGACTCGTGGCTTGGAAATGACAGAAATGTATTTCTCAGTTCTGGAGGTTGAAAGTGCAAGTTGAGGGCATCAGCATGGTTAGATTCTTGTGAACGCCCTCTTCTGGGGTGAGACTAATGAGTTACTGCTGTGTCCTCACATAGTTGAGGGTGTAGAGGGTCTCTCCGGGACCTCTTTTATAAGGCCGCCAACCTACTTGTGAAGGCTCCACCTTCGTGAACTAATCATCTCCCAAAGATCCCACCTTGGGCATTAGGTTCTCAACAAATGAATTTTGAGAGACTGTAAATTTCCAATCTATAGGAAAGTAGTGTGAGTTCCTACAATATCTAATATCTGTGAATCTTTAATTCTAAAAGCTATTTTTATCATATACAGAAGATTATTTGTTGCATACCTATTTTTTGTATCAAAAAGTTCACATGCATCATTTTATTAATATTTAGCACTATCAACATCTTGGTGTGTGTTTTCAATCATGTCTGACTCTTGGTGGCACCATGGACTGTAGCCCTCCAGGCTGTTCTATCCATGGAATTTTCCGGGCAAGACTATTTGAGTAGCTTGCCATTTCATACTCCAGGGGATCTTCCCATCTCAGGGGTCAAACCTGCATCTCTTGTATCATCTGTATTGGCAGGCAGATTCTTTACCCCTAGCGCCACCTGGAAAGCCTCAATATCTTGATAGAAAACACAACACAGATATCTCAAAACGTTTCACTTTCAAATACTAACTCAAGTGTCCACTCAGTTTCTCTTGCACACTATCATGACCATTTCCTCAGCATAATCATTATCATTCTTTCCCCCAAATACTACATGCCATGTATTTCATTCTTTCACTAGAATTTTGTATCTTTCAATCCCTATAATCACTGCACCTTGTCTGCCTAAAGAAGATCTTCAGTCTTCCAACTTTCTTTTTTTCTCTCAATCTGTCAGCATTTCTCATTTGGCTTCCATTCATCTTCAAGTTAGATTCTGCAAGGCATCCCCATAACCACTTTCCCTCCAGGATCCTTGTCTCACTTGCTTCCTTGCTCCCTCACTGGTCCTGCAGTCAGGGTCTAGAAGCTAGAAATCAACCATCCATCTTCAGCACTCCTACAGCTGAACTGCAGAATGTCACAGTATAAAATTTTATGATCTGTCAGGTTGTCACTAGCGATATGGGATCCATGGTCACGTTGCATCCTCATTTGTTTTGAAATCTTCAGACTCCATGCTGGACAGTTTCACTTCCCATTTCCCAGAGGAACTATTCCAAACATCCATATTTCTCCATCACCAAATTATTCAACCATTGCTGTCCCAGTTCTTCTTCTCTGATGCTTAGTACTAGCTCCTGTTTTCCATAGCATTAAGAAAATTTAAGTTATTACAGATAAGTTCTTTAGAATACAAAACTTCAAAGGTTTATCCATGCAATAACATCCATGCTTCTTTCCTACGAATCTCAGAGAAAAAGAAGTCTGTGCTTTTATTCAAGTGTGATTCCTCTATGTGTGGGCCAAATGTCACCTCCATGGTCTCCTACTGGTCTTGTTTTATCACCTTTTCACTTATGAGCTTTCAATCCCTTCTTCTCCATTAGTATCAGCTTGTTTTCCCTCAGTCTATAAATAGGTAAAGCATCAATATTCCTATCATTTCTATTAATTTCTGACTTATAAGTCAAGCTCTTTAAGTACTTCCCATTTCCTTTTTCAACACACGTTTGTCTTGCAGTCACGAATGTCTGTCATTCCAGTGACACACCTCATGATCGAATCAATGGCAGGCCAAATTTAGTGTCTATTTCTTATTTTTTCTCTTAGTTAACTCTCTGTGACTTTACTCTTTCTTATTCAAAGTTTGTTCCTTCCTCTATGCTTTGAAACCAGACAATTCTGACTTTCTGCTTTCTTCTATGATTATCACCCTTATCATCCTCTTCTTATGCCTATCCATTCAAAGTAGATGTGTGCTGGATTCTGTACTGGATTCTCCTGACTATAACACATTTTAAGTAATATCCTTTATGTGTATAGTTTTTAATTTCAACTACCATTCTGTGGTCATGAAGTGTAGACCTTAAAGTAAGATCTGAGCTTCAGTCCTTTTCACCTGAACACTCATAGACACGTTAAGTTCCACTAAGAAGTAACTGAGCTTTTTCATTGCCCTCATCTTCCTTTTCAATTCCTTATTTATCTAGGATGATTACACTAGAGACTTTCCAAAGAAAAGTAGCCTTGGATTCCTCACTTGTGTTCCTGACTGCAAATTAATTGTTATATAAGTAATCTCTTAATATCTATTAAATGCCTCATGTATTTGATAATAAACTGCTATGTCTTCATGTTAGGCTTTAATATCTCTCACCTTAGCTATTGAAAATCTCTTGTTTTTGAACCCTTTCTCTTAATTCATTCTCCACATGATCAAGAGAGTTGAGTTAGTTCATTAAAAGAAATGGCACTTTAATTAGTGACTAGGGTGAAAATATAACTTCGAACAACACAAAAGAACATATACTGAAAGACTTGAATCTCCCTCCTGGTTTATTCTAGGCTCATACTTCCAGAATAATATTATTCAACACTTTTTAAATAATTTCAGTTTTATTCTTCTTCTGATTATCACTGTAAGTGTAAATAAATTGTATATATCTGTCTACTATTTAGTGTTTTAAGATATATATGTTAGTTCTCCACTTAACAAACAAAAAAATTAGAAAAATTACACTACTCACTGATTTTTTCCCACTTTTAACTCTTGATTTTTATGCTATGTTATTTTTGATTCTTCTAAGATGTCTATAAATACGTAAGTAATATGCTTATACTTTAACTTATGGGTTGGTTAACTTAGTTACATTAACTGTGCGTCTCCACTTAAAGTCCTTGCTAACAGTTATAAGAAAATTGGCCTCTGTGCTTCTCTCTGTTTTGGTTTTTTCCTTGTATTTTCTCACCTCGGTCACTTTTACTTTAAATATTCTCAGGGCTCTTCCAATATGATTTCTTTGCTTTGACTACCATCCATTATTTTATGCTTTTTCTCTTGGTTCTTTCCAAAATAGTGGAGAGTAAATAGCATGTAATGCATTATCATATACACTACCTCAAGGAGAATTTTGACACAAAGTGAGGTAAATCTAATCCTATGACCTTAAAATTGTGCTACTTGAAAATAATATTTTAACATCAGGCAACAATGTATTATTTCTAAACCTGCCTCAGCTATTATTCAAAATCATTTCCTATTTTGTTACATAAAGCTGGAATCACATATAGATTTTTGTTATTGTGCAAGTTTTAAACTGCCTTTCTTCTTGTTACTCAAATCTTCCAGATTATACTGTTTGTAAAACTAAACATACTTTCTTCTTAAAGCCACTGTTCATGGACTCCTCTCACTTCCTGTTGTAATTGATATCAAAAGCGGTCTTATGTGTGTAATACAGTTGACTTACTGGTGTTTCTAGCCTTTGCCCTTCAGAGTTATTTCCATTGTTTCTTGAATATAGGATACTTTTCTCTTTCATTTTTATTGTTGCTATTGGTGTTTTGACATAGGTTCTTCTCAAGAGCATATTTTTAAAGGACATGTAAAACCGAAAATTCTGGGTGCTTTCTTATATACACTTATTTGATGTCACACTTAATTGATTAGTGTCTTAGACCAGGTCTTCCAGGAAGCAGAGCCAGAGGCAGGACTTAAGTGCTAATGCAACCCCAGGCAGCAAGATGAGGCAAGGCGGAGTGGAAAGCAAATCCACATGCATCATAACTAGCAGGAAAGACTTCATGTGTGCATCAAACTATGACTCAAAATGGATCTTTGGAAGAAAGACTAGGGACAATTTTATCTTCAGGCACTTCCTCCTGTCTCCTTTTTTTCATTAGCCAAAGTTTGCCCTGAAGGTAGACAGCTCATCTATACTCCTGAGTTCCATCACTTAGATCTGAGGGAGCTGCTGAAAAAGCAGACCTCTTATTCAAGTTTGAAAGTGATGGGCAGATTAAAACTCTAAGTGTTCTTGGCAAATCTATCCCAGGTTTTATTACTGCGTGTGTGTGTATGTATGTGTGTGTGCTCAATTATAACCAACTCTTTGTGACCCCTTGGACTGTAGCCAGCCAGGCTTCTCCATGGATTTTCCTGGCAAGAATACTGGAGTGGGTTGCCATTTCCTTCTCCAGGGATCTTCCTGACCCAGGGGACAAACCCACATCTCTTATGTCTCCTGCAATGGCAGGCAGGTTCTAGCTGTGGGCTCTCATACTGCTTGTCACAGCTGTAAAGACTGCACATAGTTCTAAAGAATCTAAGGAGACCCATGCAATGTGTCTGATACAACTGAGAGTAGAATTCTACATTAAGAAACGTTTCCTTTAGAACTTCAGTACTTTATTTCACTGTTAACTTGCAATCACTATCACCAATGAAAACCATGGTGTCAACCTCATTTAGATTCTCTGGAAGCTCTGGAGGTTTCTATATTGTCCTTGAGAGTTCCTTGAATAACAAGAAGACTAAACCAGTAATCCTAAAGGAAATCAACAGTGAATATTCATTGGAAGGACTGATGCTGAAACTGAAGCTCTAATACTTTGGCCACCTGATGCAAAGACCTGACTCATTGGAAAATACCCTGATGCTGGGAAAGATTGAAGGCAGGAGGAGAAGGGGGCAACAGAGGATGAGATTGTTGGATGGCATCATTGACTCAATGGACATTAGTTTGAGCAATCTCGAGGAGACAGTGGTGAACAGGAAAGCCTCGCGCGCTGCAGTTCATGGAGTTGCAAAGAATTGGACTATTTAGCAACTGACTGGGGCTTACTGACCAGGGCTTCCTTGGTGGCTCAGATGGGGAAGTTCCTGTCTGCAATGCAGGAGACCTGGGTCCGATCCCTGGGTTGGGAAGAACCCCTGGAGAAGGAAATGGCAGCCCACTCCAGTAGTCTTGCCTGGAAAATCCCATGGACGGAGGAGCCTGGTAGGCTACAGTCCATGGGGTTGCAAAGAGCCGGACACAACTGAGT
The DNA here is from genome assembly GCF_963930625.1 of Muntiacus reevesi. NCBI lineage: Eukaryota > Metazoa > Chordata > Mammalia > Artiodactyla > Cervidae > Muntiacus > Muntiacus reevesi. The sequence goes on from NC_089267.1 coordinate 54,593,923, forward strand.
GACTTCACCTTCTTTCTTTTCTTTAGTGACTGAACAATAATCGTCCTCGGAGGTCTCAGGTATTCGTCCTGCTCACCGCACTCGTCATAGTAATCTTTATCAATCTGTCTATCTATTCCTTTTATCTATTTGGGATTTTTTTCTCCTAAATTACTATGATTATTTCTCTTCCCATTTTCCTTTGCTTCTCACTTAATATATCCTATTAGTATATTCTGGGTTTTCTGATTTTATTCTGAATGTCTCTTTATGTTTTGTTAATATTCCATCTCTTTATCATTTTAATCTTTATTAGCAATGAATTATTCCACTCTATTTTGAGATTATTAATTTAGTGTCAATTTGACTTATTAGTCAGTCACTGTATTCTTATTTTAAAATCATTTTGCTAATTTTCCAAATAGCTTTAATTCTCTGTGACTCATACACTGTTTGTTATGAAGTTATTTTTATTGCATGAAAATAATATTCTCTAAAATGTCTCGTTAGAATTGTGTCTCATGCTTCTTGTTTCTTTTATTTCTCCTGGTGCAAGTTGGCCTCTTCCTTGAGCTGATCTTCTGTTTCTTCTTATTTTTCTTCAATTAGTGGAGTATCCATAGTCAATAGTTCATCTTATCTGAAAGTGTTTGTATTCATGTTAAGTAGCTAGCATATAAATTTTTCAAACATTCTCACTTTTCTTCCTTAAAAACAAACAAAGAGAAACCTCAGAAGTTTTATTTATTTATTTTTGTTTGTTTGTTTGTTTGTTTTTTGTGAGAGAGCTCACTCTGCTCTCTTTGCAAGTAGATGAGTCTTATAACCAGAAAATTGTTCTTTAGGGGTCAAGGTCAAAGATTAGCCACCCATATTCAGATCACCTCACAAATAGCAAATTAAACTGGACTTTCATTTGGAGATGTAGTTTTTAAGTATTAGTCCCTTGGGTGCTGATACCTCTTATGTTTCCCTACTGGGTCCCTGGCAGTAAAGATTCAAAACAAGTTATAATGGGCTTCTTTAATTCAGTCCAAATATCCCATCAGGGGTTTCCCTAAGGCTATTACTTAACTGCATTTTAAAATCAGTTTTTCAAGACTTTAGTTTGAAGCAAACAATGAGTAGAACCAACTAGTCTGTGACGAGTCCCTTCTTAAACAGATAATGTCCCTGCCCCATTACCATCCTGCTTTCTCTACACTCATGAACTCATCTGCTCTCTGCCCATCAGAAATTAATTAAAATCCCCCTCTACTGTTATCTTTTTTTTTTCATGTTTTTAATGTTGTTATGATTTCATTACATTTGCTTATACTTGTAGTATCATATAGCAAGATTTCAGAAGGAAATCAAAATTTTGCTCAGTATGTTATATTGAATTGGAAATGAAGCTAGCTTTCACAGAAATTTACAAATTAATTAGATTATTTTCTCCCAACTTGGAGGTCATACATAGAAGCAATGAGCCCCTTATTTACTCTCCACCCTCACTTCCTCCATTTCCCTTCCCAACTGATGTACCAGGCTCCCTATCATATCAGCCTTTGTGGAACTAGATGGATGATCTCATTGAACTAACTAGGACTTTGGTTCAGAGATTTCCAAGAACCCCGGGGGGGGGGGGGGGGGGGGAAGATGACTGCAAAGATTTGCATAATACTCTGTGTCTATTGCTAACTCTGGATTAAGAACAGCTAAGACCAGGTCACAGTGGACACGAGGAAATGGTACATTGCTCAGGATTACTCCCTTATGATTGTGCAAGTATCTTGCATTTTAGGAAAGTCCATCTTAACATGAATTGCAAATGTTTTGCATACAAAAGGTCCATCTAATTTCAGGGTGAAAGTGTCCACAAAGACACTCATTCAGTTCCTCACTCTGCATTTTGAGAACTTAGATCTAAATAGGTTAAATTACTTTTTCAAGGTCAGGTACTTTAAAAGAAGAACGTAAGAATAGACTCATGGAAAATATTAAGATATGTGCTCTATTTTTTGTTGCTATTTGCTTTGGCAGAGTCTAATTATCTTGAAGAGTCAAAATGATTCTAGACATAAGAACACATTTTTCATGGAAGCACTTGAAAGAGGTATTAATCAATTAGAAAAACTAAATATGGTTTATTAAGCCTTTTACATAGAGGTTATATTATCTAAACCACAATTTTGAGATGCAAGGGGTCTTCTCTTTTGTAACAGGGACGTCTTCACCACCTTAAAATTTTCCATGGAAAACATGATTTAACTATAAGAGAGATTATTAGAAACTTGCCGAAAAACGTGTTCACTAAATTTGCAATAGATTTACTCTTTTTCTGTTTTACGGTGTCCCTTGTTGCACAGACTTCTTTACTAATCAAAATTTCATGCACTTTTATGAAAAAAATCTTAATTGGTAAATACTGATGAAAATTCATTTGATTTTCATTAATCTACCATGATTATGCTATGCTATTTTATTGGTATGCATTAAATATGAATGCATTTCAGATTATGTGTTGAATTATGCCAATTTGTTTATTTTAGATGATTAATGAGCTTTTATTTGATCATTTCCAGGAGAAAAGTTGCCAGGGGTAAAAATTATAGGTAGAAGTGCTTCAGGGATGGATCAGGGACTGTCAGGTTAAATGTGTATCCAACTTACACAGTCCCAGAATATTTAACGTGGCTCTACTTATACTAAAGAGGTAAAATTTAATGAAAGTCTTTATTTTTCACCATGACAGGACTATTGTGCTATTTTTATATTTGAACATATGAGTCTGTGAACAAACAGAAGATACGAGCCATGTAAAAAAGGCTAGCATTTCAAAGATTAGATGAAAATCAACTATTGTTTAAAAGAAGAGAAAATGTGGAGGATACACATCGGCTTATAGTATCATAATTTATTCCATCAGGTAAAAAATTATGTGTGTAGAAAAGAATAAAAATGAAACCCTCACAGTCTGTCGTCTGGTAACAAGGAGGTTTGTGTTTGATGTGTTGAATGTAAAGTTTGAAGTATTGGTGGATATGGTTAGATAGAAGAATATAGAAGAGTGAATGGCAACTGAGAAAGAAACTTGGACACAAGTTTGGAAGGTAGCTGTATTTTATACTTTTTCTTCTCTCTGGCCGTTCCACACATTATATCAACATGCTCAAATCCCTCTGGCCTACAGCTATCTTCTATATCCTTCTATATCTTGCTATCTAACTATAGCCACCAATACTCCCCCGAGGCTTTTAAGACCAGCATTGACCTCTGACATCTTACATTCAGCTATGATCCTCTGCCCTTACATATTTGAACTTTTGGTGGCATGTGAGGCTGTAGAGTGCTCAGCCTGTTTTCAGCATATGATATTTATACTTCTACGATACCATTCTCTTCTGGTTTCCTGCTTCTCTGACCATTCCTTTTCAAATGTCCTTGTTGGCTTCTTTTTTTCTTTCCCACTCAATGTCAGTGTCGCCTAGATTGAGTCTTCCACTTCCTACCTTTCTCAGTCTTAGATTTGTTTTGAGCATTTCTCCATTCGAAGGAAGAACATCCAGAGAAAGGGGAAGAGCCCAGTCACTTTCAGTTGCCCAGACATCCATGCTGCTTCACATTCTGCATCTCTGCAGGTACTACTACTTTCTATAGATGACCTGTACCTTCTTTTGTAATAATCTTTCACTCCTCTTTCCAAATACAGTTCCAGTGTTTAGACTGGGAACATTCTGGGTTTCGGTGGGGTGGTTTCTAAACCACCTCCTCTGTGTTCTCAGAGAAATCATGCCTTCCTCTTTTCCCCCAAAGCAATAAGTTACTCCTGTGTCTCTTTACAATGGTATCAGTTCCTGGAGGGCAGGAATTAACCAGCAATAAAATATATCTCCCAGTATAGAGCATGGCATATAGTAGATGCTCAGTTAAATGTCTGACTTGAGAAAATGAGCTTTGCATATTGCCTTTTATTGGTCAATTGATGTATGATTGATTTACAATGCTATATTAGTGGCTGGTGAATAGCAAAGTGAGTCAGTTATATATATACACATAGATATAGATGTCTTCTTTTTCATATTCTTTTCCATTATGGTTTACTGTAAGATATTGAAAATGGTTCCTGGGCTATACAGAGATTTACAATGTTGTGTTAGCTTCTGGTATATAGCAAAGTGATTCAGTTTTATATACATATATATATATATATAATATTCTTATATCCTTATAAATATTCTTATATATATATATTCTTTTTTGCATTTTTTCCATTATGATTTTATATAAGATACTGTATATAATTATCCCTGGTGCTGTTCAGTACAGTACTAGCTTTTACCCCATGTACGTAGTGTACATCTGTTAATACCAAATTCCCAATTCATCCCCCCTCTCCTTTCCCCTTCGGTAACTGTAAGCTTATTTTCCATGTCTGTGAGTCTATTTATGTTTTGTGAATAAGTTTGTTCATTTCATATTTTGGATTCCACATATTAGTAGCAGCATAAGATTTTTTTTTCACTTGCAAGTACTCCTCAACATCGATATTGAAAACAAGGGAAAACATACTTCTCTCCTCTAGTTAGGCTTTTCTGCAGATCTTCGTTAAATAAACTCATTATGTCATGCACCTCACATTACTAGGTGTGCACATTTAGCACGTCTATTTTAAAATCCAATCAGCATACTTTCTCTTCCTTTGTAGCCTGGAAATTACCTTTCACAATCTTGTTTGCACAGATGTTCTTGCTTAAAACCAGTTTGATTTGTATATAAAACTACCGTGCCCCTGATGAATTTGGATTTTGTGTTATTTTTACCCCTGGAGATACTCTGTTATATAAGCTCAAGGAGGTTGAAAAACTCTGTGGAGATCTATTTCTGTGTTCCACATGTCAATCTGCATTAAATCTCTATAAAGATGTCTTCTTTTTTTTCTTTTCTTGAGGAATTGATCGTAGCAACCAAACTCCAGAATTCAGCTGAAAAAATCTAAACTCAGCAATTCTTTTATTGAAATACCAATATACCGTAGAGTCATGTGAAAATTAACCTAGCCTCCAGAGTTTAGTTCACAATTGCTATTATTTTCACTGGGATCCCGTTGTCTGCCTAAGCAAAAGACTTCCTAGGGTGATAGGCCTCTCAGAAATACCAAAGCACAAAGGTATATTCAGGTAATAAAATGCTCTCACAGTAGACCACACTGGCTCCAGTCTATTTTCCACTGTCTCTCACTATATCTCTGTCATAGTTGTCAGACAGCTAATTGCAAATATTGTGCTGTCTCAACAAAACACAAGAGTCTAGAGTCATGTAGTCCATGCACTAGGAAGAGAAGGAATTTACAGATTCATTGAATTTAATGCCATGAATATTCTCCATACCTCTGTGCAGCAGAAACAAGAATAATCACAAAGAAACTCTGAAGAATTTTTATTTCGGTATGGCATACATATATTGAGTGCGATAAATGTTAACATATCTATTTTTCCCAATAAGTAGATGGATACAGTAATTTTGTTTACAAAATTATTTCTGTAAAATCATTTTGTATCCTATGGCTGCTTCTGTTTTTCATATTTGGTTCAAACTACCTAATCTGCAGTAAAGCTACTGACAGCTATTCTACTCATTCCTCTTAGTCAAAAATTTTGGAGGGGGATTTTAACATATCTTCCCCAAGTCAAGTTTTGTTGTCACACAAGCTTCCCACATGTTGCTATTTACCTGCTGTTTGCTCCTAGGCTCTCCTCAGCCCTCACCCCTACCCCATCCTTGCCCACCTGCTAAGTCTATATTCATAAATTAAATCAGCAATACAGAATCCTGAATCGAAACCTGGAGAAATCCCAGGAGTAATATTCTTGTATTTAAGTTGTCGGCATAAATGGAAAATTGTCTTTTATTTTGACTACAAGAAGCTATTTTCCGTTTATTTTTTTATTCTTTGTATAATTGACATAGTCTGTATTATCCAGATCTCTCCTCTCTTATCACTACTTCATTAGATCACCAGCTCCCTGGCTACCTCTCAAGGCTGCTCTCATTAGCCCATCACCCACATTTCCCTCTAAGCATCTGAAAATACAGTTGTATGTTTCTGGTGTTCGCTCTCCCTAGAATCTTAAACACTGTGTGTAAAGGTTTTTGTTGGTTATTACACCATAATAGTTCTGCATAGTTAATTTTATCAGAGATTTTTAGCAGCATGAGTGCTTGAATGAGATGTTTCATCAAACACCACACGAGGTTATGGATGGAAGAACATACACTGCTGTTGTGTGGGTGCCCTTTAGAAATGCCTCTTGTCTTTTGCACGTATTTTCATCTCGCTTTTGTGTTCTCGACCTATGTGATCACCCCTGACTTCCTGCCCTAGTGAATAGTGTTTAAAGGAGTGACTAGCCTTATTCCAACCTGCATTTATGACATATTGTCACTGACATGCCAGCATCTACATTAGATGTTGGAAGTCACTTCTTCTACAAATAAATGCAAATAGCACTTTAAAAATAATAAACTGCATTGTACACCTATGGCTGATTCATGTTGATATTTGACAGAAAACAACAAACTCCCGTAAAGCAATTACCCTTCAATTAAAAAATAAACACATTTTTAAAAAATTAAAAAAAATAATAAACTGCATTTCTAAAGGTACCACACTGGTACTTGTAAACAAACATCTAGTAAAATACCATTTAAAATGCAACATGTTTTTAAGATTTCTCTTGATACATTTGATTAATTTATACTGAATACTCATGATACTGAAGTTTTACATTTTAAAGAGTGATCTAGAAGAGACGTTTTATGACGTGGCAGTTATGGAAATTCAAGAATATAGCCATAAGATAAGGAAAACAAAAAACAGAATATGCAGCAGACTGCAGCAGTCTGGACCTGACTGTCCCTGAAAATTCCTGTTACCACGTCTAAAAGCAGGACATCATCCAGGAGGGACTGAGTCTGCACCACGGGCATCTCAGGTGAGACCCCGGAGCAGTAAGAAAGCTTATCTGCAGCAGCACCGCCAGGGTTTCCACAGGGCTGCGTTCTCTGGAGGCCAGTAAGCTGGCTCCGCTGGGATTTAAACCGCCGCCCAGGGGACGCTTTCTCAGACACTGTGTCAAAGTCATTTTCACGCAAGGGTTTAGCTCATTTGATAATGGGCATTTTCAGTCTATTAATCCCATAGGTTGTTACAAGGAGTTGCCCAAGTGATGGGCTATTGGAAAGGAAATTATAATCTCCAGAATTATGCGGCTGTGGGAGGTATGCATCTGAAGTTAACAGTGACAACAATGAGGCATCAGGAAATAACACAAAGTTCATTTTCCCCCACAGGCAGAATTGCACACTGCACCCAAGCAGTGTTTAGGCAGGCCGGGGGCATTCGGCACGTTCTCCGTGCATCTGGATAGCAGTGCTTTTGTGGGTGATTTCTGTGAACAGCTATAGAATAACAAAAAAGAGATGCAGAGTTTGCATTGAAGTTCACCCCAAAGGAAAGCAAACCAACCAAAAAGAGATGTTAATTACTTATAGTAAGACACACAGACTGCTAAATCACAGTGAATGGTGATACAACAGAGACATTAAACTCTTTTTTAAAGCTAAAGTTAAGCAAGAAAGTAATTTGTCAGTAAACACCTTTAGAACCAAAGTGATTCATAGCCGAGACAGCCAATAAAACGTTTCTAAATGTAGTTGATTTATTTTTAACAAAATAATTGATTTGGGGGTTTACTTTTATAGTAATTAATCTGACCAGGCTTATCAACTTAGCCTGGTTTTCCCTGCTCTCAAAATATAAGTATTTTGGATAATTTTCAAAGATTTTTTAAATCTTAACTAAGATCTAAAGCTAAACAAAAGAATAGCAGATATTTCAATAAATGCTGTTATGAGGTCTGGTTTCATTTCCCTTTAAATTCTTGCTAATCTGATTATAACCAATTCTATGAGTGATAACTTCTCCATCACTCAATTATTTAATTATAAAAATATCTTCTATTTATATAGAAATTTATACTTTTTGAAAACAGACTTTCCTATGTATTATCCTGCTACAAATTCTTCTTAGTAAAAGAGTTAAATTATGATCTTTTAAAAGCAAGAAATGCATCTTGTGCCTTTTATTCCAAGAGCCTAGATCAAGAGTGCACAGAACAGGTATTCAATGAGTGACTGTTGAATGAATGAACATAAGGATTTCGCTCTGTGGTACAACTATAAATGCTATGTGGCATCCATAAAGTTTTCATTTGATATTTAACAATTTAAGAATTCAGAGCCTCCTGTCAGTGAATTTACAATGGCTAGGTTAAATACTTGATTGACAATGTTAGTTCTTCCTTGACCCTTCCAGGGATAGACATGATTCAGCCCCAATGGGCAATCAATGGCACATGCTTGAAATAGACAGTAAGCCCTTCAAAAAGTATACTTCTTTCCTCTTTGTGTTTAGATTCTGATCCAAAGAAGATATAGTTCATGTATTATTCAATTAATGGGCAAGAATGTAGTATTCACATAGAGGTCATTAAGATCCAAATCAACATTACATTTTTTTAAATAACTTTAACCTTAGGAGTAGTTCTTTTTCTATGGGGGAACAAATGATGAACAAAAGGAAGAATTCAAGAATGGCTGGTATTTAGACAGACTTTTTTTCCTGGAGACAAGTGTTGGTCTGGATGAAATTTCATTGGCATTGGTCAAATGAAGAAATAGTGAAAACAGCATGTCTATTACCCAAGTCCCAGGGCACAAAATATTGGGATGATAGCTATTCACCTAGAAGTGGAAGGGTTGTAGTGAATACCCTTGTTAGAAATGTTCTGTTTCTATTTAGTGATATACACACTATAAATTACCTTCATTCACATGATCTCATTGTGAGATGAGTGAGAAAGCATTGATGTGAGGAAGATAGGGAGGCGGAACTGTTTCTTTAATAGGATCTCTTTGTTATTAGTTGCAACATGTGGCCTGTGGGATCTAAGTTCTCTAACCAGGCATCAAACTCATGCCCCCTGGATTGGAAGGCAGAGTCCTAACCACCGAGTGGGAATTCCACCCAGGGAGTTCCCAGAGTGGCAGATCTTCTGATTTCTGTTACATAGACCCCACTAGAACAAGTGACTTTGGAATGTCTAGACCTACATTCATTGCTTTGGTGTTTGCAGGTTTGGCAGGTTGCTCTTTGGCTTTGTTATTTTGGTGTGTTTGTGCAGAGAGGATGTATTCAGGTTAGTGTTTCTATGATACAGACAATTACAGACTACCTGATGTACAGAAAAGGAGATAATGGTCCTTCAGAAGAGTTTTTTTGTTTGTTTTTTGTTTTGTTTTGTTTTAAATCAAATTCATATTTTGGTCACCTTTAAAAGGACCATCTTAATTAGATTAAGTTTTTGTGTCAAATAGGCCTAATTCCCACATCTCCTTTAATTGCAATGTACTCAATTTAAAATTGTGGGCAACAGAAAAAGAATCATACAATTACATCCAAATTAGTTTTGAAAAGGTGCAAAAGAAATTCATAGAGAAGTAAGGACAGCTGTTTAAACAAATAGTGTTGAAACAGCAGGACATCAATAGGTATAAAAATGAACTTCAAACTAAACCTCAGCCTTATATAACAGTTAACGCTAAATAGATCATAGATCTAAATGTAAAGTATAAGACTATAAAACTTTTAGAAGATAACATAGGAGAAAATCTTCATGACCTGGAGCTAGCCTGAGTGTTCTTAGATATGACACCCAAACCATGAACTATAAAAGAATAACAATGGATATACTGGATTTCATAAAAATATAAAATTTCATTCTGAAAAATATTGAGTTAAGAGGATGAAAAATCAAAACTTCCTATTCCCAGTAGTAAGGGAGAAACACAATTCAATTAGAAAAATGGGCAAGACTTAAACTTTCCCATGGAAGATATACAGATGGCAGATAAATACAGGAAACAATGTTCAAAATCTGTAGTTATTAACAAAATGAAGTTTATAATCACAGTGAGAAGATGTTACACATGTATTAGAATGGCTACAAAAAAAAAAAAAAAAAACACCTCATACCAAGTGTTGGCAAATATTGTGGAAAAAAAAACAACACCTCATACCAAGTGTTGGCAAATATTGTGGAAAAAATTGGTACCTGGCAAATTGGGGATAGGAGTCTAAAATGGAGGAGTCCCTCAATTCTTGGAAAGTGAAACATATAATTACCATATGACCCAGTGTTTGCACTCCTGATCATTTATCACAGAGTCATGACTATTTACATTCAGACAAAAACCTGTACGTAAAGATTCACAGCAGTTTTATCTGCAGCAGCCCCCCGAAAAGAAACAACCTAGGTGTCCTTCACTGAGGGAAGCTTAAACAAGCAGTGGATCTTCCACACCATGGAATACTACTTAGCAAAAAAAGAGAATGAATTGTTGATACAGTAACAACTTGGAAACATCTCAAGAACACTTAAGTTGAGAGAAAAAAGTCAGTCTCAAAATGGTACACGCTATATGATTCCATCCATTCCCAAAATATAAAGTTATACAGATTGAGAGCTTCTTAGAGGTTGCCAGAGGTTAGGAAAGGAAACAGAGGGTGTGAGTCTGAAAGAGTAGCATGTGAAAACGTCTTTGCCATGATAGAATAGTTTCACATCTTGATCATGGTGATGGTTATTCTATGCATGCGGTAAAAAATATTTTAGGATTATACACAAAGAAGAAAAAAAGTAAATCCATGAAAAAGCTGTTAAGCCCAAGTAAGAAATGTAGGCAGGTCAATAATATTGTGCCAGTATCAATTTCTTGGTTTTCATAATGATCCATAGCAATGCAAGATGTTACCGTTGGGGGAACTTTGATTGTAGCTACAATGATCTCTCTGTATTATTTTTGTAACCTTTTGTGAGTCTGAAGTTATATTTTAAAGATGTTAGAAAATGATGGAAATTTCTACTAGTCTATAAATCTCGAGTCTAAGGAAAAAAATGGTCAATAGCCTTCTTGGATTGAAGCTTCAATTTAGCCTAGAAAGGAAAAAAAGAGAGAGATCTTGGTATGCGTAAGGAAGGAGAAGTTAAATGGTAAAACAGAATTTAGATAGTACATAAATATTGTATGCATAAGTATGTATATAATACATGTATAAATAGAATATAAACAAGCTTTTTAAAACATTCATTCATTCCTTCAAAATCAAGATGCAGGCAAGCATGGGAATAAGAGCATGGATGTAGGAATTTGACTGCCAGCGTTTGAATGTGTACAGTTTTGTCATATAATAGCTGTGTGAACTTGGCAAATTCTTCCATCTTTCTGCGCTGCTTTGTTCTTTTTGGTAAAATAAAGCTAATAATAGAGCCAAGCTCTTAGTTTTGTGATGATTTTATGTCTTAATACATGTTAGAAAAAATATAGTATTTATTAAGCACCATCTAAGTGTAAACTTTTACTACTATTACTAATGTATTTTCTTGTTGAATGTTTGCTGTGCTCAAGTTGATTTACTACAATATGCAGAAGAGAAGAAGATGAATGAGTAAAGGTTCTGTGTCTTTGGGGATCTTACAGTTTTGCAGGAGATAGGGATGAAATCGATAATATGAGTAAAAAGCATAAAATCCTAGGTACATAGAAGACATTCAAGCAGTATCAGAGAAGGGAGAGAAACCACATTATGTTGGGAAAACTAGAGAGGGTTTGTTTGAAGGATGATATCTGAACTGAGTTTGAGGAATAGATCTGATTCCACACGTTCTGGGGAAAGCATTTCAGGCAGCAGGAACCCTATGGCCATTGCCAAGAGAAAATAGAGGGGGGGACACTCTCTCAGGACAGTATCCAGCTGGACTGGGGCACAGTCTAGGAAGGGGTGTGGGGCTGATCAACACTGAAAAGCAGATTGAAAACAGATGATGCCAACATAGAAAACCATCATAGAGACGTGCCAAAAGAGATAAGAAAGATTATTCTTTAACTGAGAGCAACTTCCAAAACTGTGATAACATGCACGTCTTCCGAATTCTCCTCCTTAGCATGACAGAGCTAGCTTCAGCGAAATCAGGCCTGACTCTGCCCTGGCAGAATTTGCAGCTGATGGAAGACTAGGGCACGAACATACGCTGCAATACTTGAATTGTCTCTTTAATTGCGTCTTTGCTCTTCCTGGTGATTTTATGAGGGAGAGAGCTAATACCACTCTGTTTGCTTGGATTTGTTCCATTTACTCCTCTTGAAAAGATATGTCTAGATTAATGTGAATGCAATTGTATTGTTTAGATGATTGGCAGGGGAAATAAAACAGTGTTTGCTGGCCGTGGGAAGCAACCTTTCATTGGAGTAGTTAACACCTCTTGTTGCGGCATCGATTCAATCCCATCCAAGCTTTGACGTTGTTGGGTAGCTGTGTCGTTCTTCACAGATTCTGGCTTTGCATTTTGGATGGAAAACAGGACCATATCCAGATGATCCCCTAGAGACAAGATATTTTTGTCCAAGAACTGTTTAGAAATGTCCCTCTGGGAAAGAAAAGTGGCTTGTTAAAAAGAAAATAAAAGGTTTAGGCCCTTGGGGAATTAAAAGGACACAAAGGAAATGCTTTAATATTTTCAGAAGCAAACCCTTGTTCACCTGTGCTCATCTTTCGTAAAAAATGAGGATTTCATCCTTGCACTCAATTTGTGCATTGCGCTATAGGCAAAGGGACATTTTCATTATCTATATTCAAAGACATTGATTGAATGCCAGGGAGGAAGTGCACACTATATCAAATGCAGAATTAGGCAAGTCTCTACCCAGAACGCCTATAGTTTAGATGCTATTTTCTTAAGCCACATCCCAATAGGAAAATAACCACTTCCATTTCCTTTTCAGATTCCTCTCCTTCTTTTCTCAGTTCCTGTCTCTGCATTCTCCCTCGACACCACCCAAAACTCGTTTCTATGTAAAGCCAGAAACTTGAGAAAATATTTTTCTTTTTTTAGTACTATCTCTATTTTCCATCATTTTGTATTTCTAAAAAGGCAGTGTTTTCTTCACAAAGAATTTTCTAAGCATAAGAATCAACTAAATAACTATTTAAGGACACTTCAGTAATCCATAGGGACAAAAGTATATCAGGTAATAAAATCCATCATTTTTCCCTCAGTTGTGCCCCTTTTAGTGAATTTTCAGCTTTCAATATCCTTTTTCTCTACCTTAATGGCTCAGAAATATTATCATTGATTTCACTTTCACTTTCCACGTTGAAGTCTATTGTAAACCCTCTAAATGGCGAACTTGGAAAATACGGTGAAAATATCTTATGACAAGTGATCTTCAGAACTATATCAGAGGATCTGAAACACCTGCTTCTGAAAATTCTCGATTCTTCTATTCCACACCACTCACTAGCTTATTTTTCTGAAAGTTCCCTAAGCCTGCCACAGGAAGAATAGTGTAATGAAATCCATACACTCTCATAGCAAAGGCCAGTCTTAGGAGCTAGTTTAATGTTTTATTGATTGACTTGCAGACTGATTATTACTTGCATCATGCATGCATAGATAGTGTGATATTCAAAAAGTGCTGTAATTAATAAGAGACAGTCAAGCTAGACATTTCTATTCCCTATTCTTATAAGCCAATATTACTTTCTCTTGCCGTGAGCCACGAAAAAAATCTGAGGACACAGAGCAATACTGTGCTCTTAATCAACTATTGAACTGTGTGCAAGTGATCAAAGGTTAAGAGAGCATCTGGCCACCTTTGATCACTCTCACGAGTTCTGACAAGCTGCCATTCTTTTGTCCACCTCCAAGGGTTCTTTAGCCTCCAGAAAATTTCTATGGATTCAACAGAGTAAAAAGTTGAAGAAGGCAAAATTTAAACTTTTTTTGAAAAACCAAATAGGAGCAGAATAATGGCTGTATAGCTTAATGAGAAAGGCTATACATTAGCTATCTTGCTGTCTCTAAGGTGTGTAAAATAATCTGAAAATTAACATAACCAGGGAGAACAAAAGGAACTTATTTTAAGTCAAAACAAATGGGAAGTTAATAAAGCCCAAAGAAAGGATTTTTTCATCATGGTTGTACCCTTTTTACAGCCGGTTTATAAATGAATGATGAAGAAATCTTACTTTGTCTTTTGTTCTACATTATAGAATCACACCCTTCCCCACCCAAGTTTAATTTTGGCCCATCTCACTTTTTTCCCGCTTAAGTTCATTCTAAAAGGAATGGTGTTAATTTCTCTTGAGTTCATTTCCTTCCACTTTGCATCATATCTTGGTGATCAACCTTGATGCTTCCAGACAGCAGCATAATTTCTATTTTGTGTCTCTTTAAATATGACTTATCATCCCTTTTCTTGCCCTTTATATATAACTTCAGGTCCCTGATATTACTCTTCAAACATGTCAATCATTTTCCCTCAAAAACTTGCAAACATCTGCAGCCAAATTTCTACCTTTATTCTCTGCAGATTCCATTTTTCCTCTTAGTGGCTAAAATGTGTATCATCACAATCTCAGAAAAACATTGTGCGCTTTATGCTTCCTCAGATGTCCTCCTTAAAGGGTCTCTTTGAAAGTCTTTGCTTCCCTTCTCTTTTTTCACCACTTTATTTTCAAGATATATTCTTATTTAGAAAGAACTACATTTGATAGGATAAATGAAGGACGCCTGAATATAGAGACCTGAATTGATTATGGTGGGACAAAGCTGACTCATGGAACCAGATGCTCTCTCCACACTCTGATCTCCTACAGGCCTCTTCACATTATTCTTGCATGCATGCTAAGTCTCTTCAGCCGTGTCCAACTCTTTGTGGCCCCATGGACTGCAGCCTGCCAGGCTCCTCTGTCCATGGGATTCTCCAGGCAAGAATACTGGAGTGGGTTGCCATGCCCTCCTCCAGGGGATCTTCCCAACCCAGGGATCGAATCCTCATCTCTTATGTCTCCTGCTTTGTGAGGTGGGTTCTTTACCACTAGCACCAGCTTGGAAGCCTTCACATTACTCTTACCCTGATTGGAACAGCCCCAAAGTTGCAGAGAACTAGAGACATGACGCCTACCAGCACCATAGACATGTATGTGTGTGTGTATACACATGTGTATTATCCATGGGCATGATATAAATTCTAACATTCAGGTTTAAAAATATCACATTTTGCAAGTTTGTCTCAGTTTTTTGTCTAATGAAATAAATCTGCAGACACAGTCAAGAGCTTCCAAGTTCTCTTTTTCCAACCTTTCCCCAAGTAACAGATAACATGAAATTCCTCTCTGTGTTTTTCATACATGTAACTATTGCAACAGGTATTACTAGTAAACAAGATAGATGAAAACCTTTAACTCTTCTTTATAATCATGTGCCATGGGCAAGGGCTTCCCTGGAAGCTCAGCTGGTAAAGAACCCACCTGCAATGCAGGAGACGCCAGTTCAATCCCTGGGTCAGGAAGTTCCCCTGGAGAAGGGATAGGCTACCCACTCCAGGATTCCTGGGCTTCCCTGGTGTCTCAGATGATAAAGAACCCACCTGCAATGCGGGCGACCTGGGTTTGGCCTCTGGGTTGGGAAGATCCCCTGGAGAAGGGTGTGGCAACCCACTCCAGTATTCTTGCCTGGAGAATCCCATGGACAGAGAAGCCTGGTGGGCTACAGTCCACGGACTTGCAAAGAGCTGGACATGGCTGAGTGGCGAAGCACAGTACAGCGTCAACAGAAAATGTAAAACACAGCAAATTCGGGCAAGACGCTGACAATGTAATAAAAAAACAAAAATTAGTATCTCAAGTACAAAAACGAATCACACAACTTCAGAAAAATAGAGCTCAGTGAAAGATGGTCAGGCATTTTGAGATTGTTCTTAGCGCCCCTAGGAGGAAAGTCTGTGTCTACTTGTGGGTTTTCTTTTCTTTTTTTTTTTTAATTGAAGGACAACTGCTTTACAGAATTTTGTTGTTTTCTGTCAATCCTCAACATGAGTCAGCTGTAGGTGTATATATATACACACACATATCCCCTCCCTCTTGAACCTCCCTCCCGTCTCCCTCCCCATCCCACCCCTCTAGGTTGAGACACAGCCCCTGTTTGAGTTTCCTGAGCCATACAACAAATTCCCTTCAGCTTTCTATGTTGCACATGGTAATGTGAGTTTCCATGTTCTCACCCTCTCCTCCCCCTCCCCATGTCCATAAGTCTGTTCTCTACTCTCAGAAATGTGGGAGGGCAGCTTTCAGAAACTCCACAAATTGAGGTTCAATAAGGTATCAGCTCTGGCTCCATATCACTCCATCACTCTGCATTATTACTCCCATTTGTGCAGAAGGGAACCCAATTTCGATACAAAATTAAAGATTTTGAATTCAAGGATGATTACTCCGTAAGCATCTGCTAAGATATATCATACTTGGTAACTCTTGAAATCTTCAAATTAGTTTATTCTTTATAATACTTGACTATTATTTTAACAATTTGGTGTGCCCATTTCATTTTTTAATAAAATGGACATAATGATACGATATCTGTTCGTAAGAAGCACATAAAAATAAATCTAAAACTGTTGTACTTTAACAGAAAAGGGCTGAATGTATTTATTAACATCCCTCACACATAATGAAACATTAATGATAATAGCATAGCAACTTATTTATAACAATTGTACAATTAAAACCTTGTGTATAGATGTGAGAAAACAGTCTTATTTGTATGATAATGCATTTTTAATGTACACACATGTCATTAAAGAGACAAAGAAAACTATTTGCTGTTCACTGTCTTTCCCTCTCTCTCTCCCCTCACCCCAACTCTCTACCTCAGATCCAGAAAAATCTCTAAGTGAAGGGTGATAATTAAGAGAATATGTAAGATCTGTTTTCCCTCAAATAAAACAGATGCATGTATGAAAAGAAGACATTTAAAAGAAAAGGCAGCAGAATAGTCAGTTGTAGAAAGTTTTGCCTTGGATGTAAATTATTTATAGTATTTATCAAGGCTCAGTCATAATGTCATAATTATGGTCCTTTTTATTTTCCTAGAACTTTCTTTTTCTGATTATGTATGACTGTGTGTTAGTTCAGTTATTATGAGAAGTGGCTATCAAGATGTGTGAGCTATTTGAGGGTGGGGGAAAGGCCTGTGAAGGAGAAGACCCTGGGAGCAGGGACAGGCAGAGAGAGCTTGCAGCCCGCAATGCAGTTTTGACCTGGACAACAGGATGGAGCAAGAAATCTTGCATCACAACTCCAAAGATCCACTGCTCAAAACAACGGGGAGTCCTGGACCAAAGTCAGAGAAGTGACCTTTGGCTCTCTACGTTTAGTCCTAACACCAGTGAAATCGGTATAGTGAGTGGTGGGATATTTCTGGAAATTGAATTGAATTTGAGGACACCAAACTCAGCAGAGGATGGGAAGTGAATCCAGGTGTTAAGTCAAGGGGCAAAGCAGCTGTGGAAAGCAGACTCTAGAATGTTCTCTAATTATAATGTCTGTCTCCTAGTATTCAAGTTCTTATGTCATTATCTCCTGTTCACCGTGAACAAGACCTGCACTTTTCATCTAGCCGTAGATCAGGGCAACTTTAGTGGGTGTTCACTCTGTGATTGGTTTTGGTAACAGAGTGCTATCCACCTTTGCAGATTTTCTCCCTTGCTAACTTCGATAAAGCTGACACGTGGGAGAGATCCACATGGCAAAGAGCCAAAGTGACCCTCCAACAGTTAAGAGTTGAGTCTTTCAATCCAAAAACACTTGAACGTGTGTTAGTCGCTCAGTCACGTCCGACTCTGTGACCCCGTGGACTCTAGCCTGACCGGCTCCTCTGTTCATCGAGTTCTCCAGGCAGGAATGCTGGAGCGGGTTGCCATTTCCTCTTCCCGGGACCTTCCCTTCCCAGGCATTATTGCATTGCGGGCTGACTCTTTACCATCTGAGCAATCAGGGGAGCCCTAGAGCGGACTACAATTCTACATGTAACCTGTGAGTTTGGGAGTAAATACTTTCCCAGCTAAACATTAATATCAGGGCCCGGCCCCGGCTGGCACCTCAATTTTCAACCACGTGAAAGATCCTGATCAGAGGACCCAGTTAAGTCATGCCCAGATTTCTGACCCACAGAAAATTTGAAATAATAAATATATCTTATTTTAAACTGTTAAATTTGTGGTAATTTGTTAGTAATAGAAAACAGGAGTTGGTGATGGACAGGGAGGCCTGGCGTGCTGTGATTCATGAGGTCGCAAAGAGTCGGACACGACTGAGCGACTGAACTGAACTGAATAGAAAACTAATACAACATCCAAATATGTAGGGGAATCAGGTAGATAAATGTATCAGGACTTCATAAGTGGGTTTCGTGATGTGTGTGGTATTCTTTAAACTTTGAGAATTTTTGGTTTATTTTTATTTTTTATTCATCCCAATTCTCAATCAATGATTTATTAACTCTTAACTAGTCATTAAGATCTGAGGAAAGTGTCTGGCACATAGTGGTCTGTTAGAAATAGTATCTGCCATTTCACATGGGGAAAATACTCCAAATTAAATTTACATACACCAAATTACTCTAGTACACACCTCCTTTTCCTTTAGTTCACTTTGATGTAGTATAATGTCATCTCCTCTCCCTTAATTGCCCTTATGTTCCACAATAAACTGAATTTAACAGCATGGAAATCTTAGATGTCATAGTTATCTGAGTGAGTATGTAGTAAAAAGTGTACTGATGTAAATTACCCTTGGACAATAAAAATGACCTGCTCACAGAGTGAATTTAATCTGGTGATTACGTAGAAAATATTTGGTGAGACAAGATTTCTGAGTTTTGTGTGTGGAATGTGGTGTGCCATTTTTATTTTTGAAAATCCCAGTTTGACCCAGTGTACTGCAGACAATATGCTGCCTCCACGTCAGCATAACATCCTCAATGTAGGGAAATGAGTTACTCTTATAGGAGGATTCGGCATTCTCCTTGCAGTGAAAATCCATTCTTTTATCTCCAATAGCAGGTGTTAATGTAAATTCACAGCACACTTTTGGAAAAGGAGGAAGAAGCTAAAGGTGTGGGCTGTTTGCAAATCGCCTGTTATTGTACCTCTTTAAACTACTCTCTTTGACTGCACCAGGCTTTGATAGCTCATCTAGCTGCCATAGCGTGAGCGCAATGCTGCAGGCATGAGGCGATTGGGGGCAGCATGTTATTGACAGAATCTCCTGAATGATGATTTATTATTAACATCAATGGGAACAACACTTGTTCTTTCTAAAAAGCCTGTTTGTTCCTCTTGCCTCACCTGGGAGGAACACTCTTCCCAGGACAGCGATGCTGTTTGTACTGTGTTATTTAGCCTTCTCTACAACCGCTGAATTTTTACATGGCCTGGTGATTTTCCTGGCCTCCATTCGGATGGCTTACCAACCATCCAGAGTTGTGACATACACAGAAATATCTGAAAGCAAGACCATTTAGCAAGAAAAAGTTAAACAAGAGAGAGTATCTGTGTCAAAACAAACAAACAAACAAAATAGTTTTCCTTTGGCACATAGTTTCCCAAAAAGAATAGTTGCTTATACCGTGAGGACAGTCAGGCAAATTTGATGCTGGAAAACAAGCAATCTTGTGTATCATGTATATTGCAGGATAAAACAGTATAAAACACAAAACTGATCATTTTCAACCAAATAGCTTTGAACATGCCGCTTCCCTTGGCTAACTCCTGGAAGTTTCGTACATCAGTTTATCATGGTTCTGCCCTGTCTTGGTGAACGTTTATTTCTCTCTTCTTAAATCAGCTAGGTAAGTGCTTCCAAAAAAACTGTTCTCCTCAGGTGCACAAACAGGCCCTTAATTTTAAGTGAAGTATTCTTCATTGGAACTTTAAATAATAAAGCAAAATGTAATGTTTAAAATGAAAGGTAATAGTTTCTTCAAACAAATGAGGCAATCATAATGTAGACTTTAACCAATGCATTAAAAAAAAAACATAATTTAAGTTGTAGACCTGACTCCATACAAACCTGGTTTATGATATACAAGTATGTCCCTCATATATGTATATTTATGTACACATCTGTCTATCTATCTATATTTACATCTATACTATACATATGTAGTTAAGGTGAAAGAGAAGAGTGAAAAAACTGGCTTAAAACTCAACATTCAAAAAACTAAGATCATGGCATCTACTCTCATCACTTCATGGCAAGTAGATAGTGAAAAATTGAAACAGTGGTAGATTTTATTTTCTGGGGCTCCATAATAACTGTGGACAGTGCAGCCATGATATTAAAAACGCTTGCTCCTTGGACAAAAGTTATGACAAACCCGGATGGCATATGCAAGAGCAGAGACATCATTTTGCAGGCAAATGTCTGTATAGTCAAAGCTATGGTTTTTCCAGTAGTCACGTATGGATGTGAGAGCTGGGCCATAAAGAGGAATGAGTGCCAGGGAATTGATGCTTTCAAACTGCAATGCTGCAGAAGACTCTTGAGAATCCCTTGGACTGCAAGAAGATCAAATCAATTAATCCTAAAGGAAATCAACCCTGAATATTTATTGGAAGGAAAGATACTGAAGCTGAAGCTCCAATACTTTGGCCACCTTACGAGAAGAGCTGTATATATATATATATATATATATATATATATATATACATACATATATCATGGTATGTTTTTACCTTATATTTTTACCAAAATAGAAAAAAATCTTGATCACATTAGAGTCAATATCTTCATCCAGGATTGATGATTAATAGGTCTAATATTGACCAAGAAATTTCTCATTCAAACTATTACAGAATTTTGTCAGATGCCATTTAAAAGTATGTCATCTTTTAAATAATCAAAAAGTTGTTGAATGATAGCAGTGAAAAAAGCTCCAAACCACAATTTGGTAGAATTTAACTCCATAAACTATGTCTTCCTGTTTCTAAAATGCTTGGATGTGACTTTTTAACATATTGTACATGACAAAATGATTGGGGTCTGGATAGTGAAATGCCAAAATACACGTCACTGATGCAGGTACCTTTGACAAGCCACATAAAATCATGGAAAAGTCAATTTTCAATATTATCAGTCTTCTATTGAGGAATTTTTCCTTTAATAGCATAATTCAACATGCAAAATCACAATCTTGTGTTTATCGTGCAGTTTTCAGAGTAAACATTTATTTTGAACTTATGTATAATCTTAATTTGTTTATAAAAGTTTAGTGATATTTTGGTGCAAATTACAAACTACCAAACTCTTCACTATGAATCATGTGTATTGACATTGACAACTTCTGCTCTTTATAAGACAACACTCCTTCTTTCTGCATGTATAGTGTGTGCTTCATTAGGACATTTTTCATCCTTCATCATGAGTTATGAATAATCTTAAACACACAAAGCAACTTTTATCTTCTTGCATGGGTTATATGTCATGAATGGAAGAAAAAAATCATAAAGCACTCCTCCTTTATATGTGCACCATCCATTGGGCAAGAGCTTATTCATACTGTAAATCGCTGGTTTTTCTAGAATGTAATATTAAATATATGCTCAGAGGTATGTGAGGATAACTTCTCTTTCATACTGTAGGCATAAATATTATATAACATCCATTGGAGTTGATTTAAGACTCTTAGTTTTCATCAAACACATTGCTCTCAACAAGGATTATACTTCTGTATCAGTATGCCCCTCTTCCACTGAAAAATATGATTTTTCACTTGCTTTGGAAGTCCTAGACTCTTTTCAGGAGAAGTTGTTGAGCTGAATTTTAATGTTGGAAAACATTCAATGGATTAATTTCCCTCTTAACAAAGTTTCATAACACTTGGAACTAGGAGTAAATGGAATACTGATCCGATAAAGTTGAAATTTTTGAATATCCATTTTGGCAATTCTTCAACGTATTTTTAAGCTGCTATGCAAAACAATGATGCCTTTCAGGATTCTAATATATATTTTAGTAGCATTATTGGCAAATTATTGTTTCCCTGAACTAAATATCCACTACTGTGAGTTAGAGATTATATGCTTTTCCACTGATTCATAACAAATGACCACAAATTTAGAGCCTTAAAACAATACCCAATTATCTCGTAGTCTTGTAGCTTTGAAGCTCTGTTGAATACAGAGTCCCACAAGATTGAAATAACAATGTCAGCTTGGCGAGGCTCTTGTGTGGAGGCTCTGGGGAAGAATATGCTTCCAAGCTCACTGATTTTGTAGGTAGAATTCAGTTGCTTGTGGTTGAAGGACTGAAATTACTATTTCTTTGGTGGCCAGGGGCTTCAGGGCTCCTTAGAACTGTCCATATTTCTTCTCATTCTCCTTCATCCCCAGCACCAGGAACAGCGCATCAAATTCTTCTCACACTTTGCAACTCTTTGACTTCCTCCTTCTGGCAGCAGGAGGAAACACTTTCTGCTTTAAAGCTCTCACGGGATTAGATCAGGCTCATCTGCATAATCTCTCCATCTTAAATTCAATAGTGCCTTAATGTTATAAAGCACATAATCATGAGACTGATATCAAACACTCAGAGGTTCTGGAAATTAAGGCAGGACATCTCTAAGGACCATTTTGACCTTATGCTTAATCTAGGGTTGTAGCGGGCAAGTGAAGAGGAGCTAAAGAGTCTCGTGATGGAAGTGAAAGAGGAGAGTGAAAAAGCTGGTTTAAAACTCAGCATTCAAAAAACGAAGATCTTGGCATCTGGTCCTATCACTTCATGTCAAATAGATGGGAAAACAATGGAAACAGTGACAAGCTTTATTATCTTGGGCTCCAAAATCACGACAGATGGTGACTAGCCAAGAAACTAAAAGACAATTGATCCTTGGAAGAAAAGCTATGACAGACTTAGACAAAACATTAAAAAGCAAAGATATTACTCTGTCAACAAAGTTCCTTATAGTCACAGCTATTGTTTTTCCAGTAGTCATGTACAGATGTGAGAATTGGACCAGTAAGAAAGCTAAGCACCCAAGAATTGATGCTTTTGAACTGTGGTGTTGGAGAAGACTCTTGAGAGTCCCTTGGACTGCAAGGAGATCAAACCAGTCAATCCTAAAGGAAATCAATCCTAAATATGCATTGGAAAGACTGAGGCTGAAGCTGAAAGTCCAATACTATGGCCACCTGATTCAAAGAACTGACTCATTTGAAAAGACCCTGATGCTGGGAAAGATTGAAGGCAGGAGGAGAAGAGGATGACGTGGATGAGACAGTTGGATGGCATCACGGACTGACTAGATGGACGTAGGTTTGAGTAAGCTTGGGGAGATGGTGATGGACAGGGAAGCCTGGCGTGCTGCAGTCCATGGGGTTGTAAAGAGTCAGACGCAACTAAGTGATTGAAATGAACTGAACCAGTGCCTCTCAGAAACACTGATCAAGATATATTCATGATCCTCTTTTCTTACTTCTACACATTTTTTCTGGGTTTTTCCACTGTCTGTCATTCTTTAGTTTTCATCTATAAAATGATGTTTTATAAAACAATATACCATGTAAAATGATATACCAAATCTACCTCTTCACCCCCAATCTCAAGTTAGAAAATATTATTTTCATTTCCTCATTGAATTTTCATAAGATTCTTATGCAATGTGTTAGATGAACTCATCGTTTCTGCCAGCCTCAATATCTACTCCTACTTCTGATGGTGAATATAAATTTATATTTCAAATAGTCTTTATTTTTCAAAGATGTTTGGCTGACCCTATATAATAACTCGGGTTAAAATCTTATTCTAGAAATAGTTCTCTGTTTATTTGTACTCTAACCATCTAACTCTAACCATTATTTCCAATTTGTTTTTTACAAACCTATTTTAAACTGTGTCGCCCTCTTGTAAGGATGGATTGATTATAAAATGGTTACAGCACCACTGTCTACAGTCCATGGTGTATGTTGGGGTCAGGAGTAAGGGACACATTTGTGTAAAATCTGGACCATCGCACATGAAGATCATCTGTATGATGCTGTGCCAACCTATGTATGAAATCATAGTCTATTATTCAGGTAAAAATAAATGAAAATGGGAGGTCTAACATTTTCTTCCCATCTGTGTAGTATCTATCAGGGATGCCTATGCATTTTAAGACATCATTATTATGTACAACTCCAGTTGCAAACACCTGTCACTCACTGCCTGAGGGTTTTCTCTTGCCACTGAAGTCTGTATGGGCTTCATATGGGGAGCACAAGAATTGCCATGCAATTCATGTTCCCAGGGGCAACTCTTAACTGAAGACTCATGTGAATTGGTGGATAATTATCAGCTTAGCGTCCCACTTATTTTATTCTTGTTTTTTTTTCAGTTTTTTTGTGTTTTTTTTTGTTGTTTGTTTTTTTAAGCAAAAGTATATTTGAAGCATAGCCACTCCCTTCTCCAGGGGATCTGCCCAACCCAGGAATTAAACCCGGGTCTCCTGAGTTGCAGGCAGATCCTTTTCCATCTGAGCCACCAGGGAAGCTCCTATATTTTATTTATAATGTGTTAATTTCTGCTGGACAGCAGAAATTGTGATTCAATTTTATATGTGTGTATATATATATGTTTATATATATTTATATATGTTATTTTTTTATATTCATGGTTTATCGTTAGATTTTGAATATAGTCCTCTGTGTTATATAGTAGGACCTTATTGCTTATCCATTCTATGTATAATAGCTTACATCTGCTAACCTCAACTTCCCACTCCATCCTTCCTTCAACTCCTTCCCCCCTGTTCTCTATGTCCATGATTCTATTTCTGTTTCATAGATAGGTTCCCTTATAACGTATTTTAGATTCCACATGTAAGTGAAAGCATATGGTATTTGTCTTACTTTTTCTGACTTTCTTCAGTATGCTCATCTCTAGTTGCATCCATTCTAGCCCCTCACTTGGGATAGCCCTGACACAGAGCCCACGCTGCCTCCTAGAGGCCCTATCTAAATGAACACGTTGTGCACAGGAGTGACCTGCTTATTAGCATTCTTCATGGAATCCAGGCTCTTTCCCCTTTCCCTTCCTGACTTGCTCACTCATGCTTTCTTGGACTACTTCCCAAAAAGTGTTATTATGTGTTTGCCACAGGAGCTGCCTCTAGCAAATTCCAGCATGAGACAAGGTACCCACGTATAAACGCGAGCTCTCCCTGGGGAGCATGCCCCACAGCAGAATGAAGACCACTCTGCTATAAGATAAAACCTACACATCCCGTTTCACAGGTAAAAGGCCTCATCATCCGGCCCCTTCCTCTTCCCTCCCCATCCCTTCTCACTCATAGTACAAACTCACCGAATGTCTAACCACTCTAAAAACCTCATTCTTTTTCACTGTCCTATTTCATTACACTGTTCAATGTTCTGTCTTCTGTATGACTGGACATGTTTCCTAGAGGCCTGGATTATTGTGGGGGTCTGGAAAATCCCATGGACGGAGAAGCCTGGTGGGCTGCAGTCCATGGGGTCGCTAAGAGTCGGACACGACTGAGTGACTTCACTTTCACTTTTCACTTTCATGCACTGGAGAAGGAAATGGCAACCCACCCCAGTGTTGTTGCCTGGAGAATCCCAGGGACAGGGGAGCCTGGTGGGCTGCCGTCTATGGGGTCACACAGAGTCAGACTTGACTGCAGGGACTTAGCAGAAGCAGCAGCAGAAATAATTTAAATGTGGAATAGCTGAATGAATAGATTAATATATTAATGAATAAAAGTACATCTTAAATACCATCTAAATAGACTTAATTACTAGCAAACAATTTTCTTCAATACCCTGGTCTCATATATATTAGAATGTTTACTATATGGTAGTACAAGTTCTGGGACAAAGAATTTCAAACAACTCTAGTAGCAGCCATGAGATCAATTCTTTAAAAGGTACACTTTTATTAGTAATGATGCCACCTCTATCATAGCAAAACGCAATCCTCTTCTTATCAAGAACTATAATAAAGATATGGGATGATATAGATGATCCCTGTGAAATATGCCAATAGCATGCATCATTAATGTATTTTAAGTTATAATTTTTTAAAAAAGGAATTTCTAGTCACATAGCTCCTCTCATTTATTCACCAAAGGAATACATAAATTAGCCTCTTCACATCCAGATTGAATAATATATAGATATCAGCACCACTGACAAAAGATTTTAATCATTAGATACACATGTTTTTATAGATGATCACATCAGGAAAAGAAAGCCCATCCTACACCTTCCAAATGGCATTTCATGGTTTATACCAAAGAGTCACAGAATGTGCAGAACAAAACTAAATATAGGGCATACCAACTAAATATAAGGCATGTCCTATCCAACCAGTTGTCACACAGAAGAAATGCCTACTCACAATACAACCAAATGTGTGTGATGCTCAGGGGGAAAAAATAAGCAGTAGACATCTAAGTGGAAGCATCCATTAACAAATCAGTTTTCAAGTTATATGTAAAAGAGGTTTTAGTTTAAAGAATACCACAGTTGCCTTTTGCAGTGTAATTCAAAAAGGCAGAAATGGAAGTTTTAAGGTGCAACATGTAGTATGTAAAATAGCAAAATAAATTTTGCTGCTTGACCTTTCGGATATTCTTTTTACACAAGTCCATCCCTCATGCTCTCCTCTATTTCATGTAACAGAAAGTAAACCATCAAAATACAAAACATGTTAATGCTCCAGAAGGACAGTTTCTGCAAAGCTTGATGCAGCCATAATCTTTCACAAATTAAATTCTAAAGGTTAAAAAGAACTCAACACGGAGAGTATGAATGGAAGAGGAAAAATGCGTGCCTGGGAGTTGTGAGAATCTGCTCTTTTTTTGTTCTAATAACATGACTTTTTAATGCATGTTACTATTTCTTATTTTCAGCCTCAGAGAGTTCTAGCTTTTGGAGAAAACAAGTGTATATTGACAAATAAAAACTAAGCATATACAGGGTGTTTTTTTCTTTTTTTTTCCCGAAGTTTGCCATGAGAAAAGGCAAAGGACTGTCATCAGGGAGAGTTTGGAATCTTTAGACTCACCTGTCTTTCACACACACAAAAAAAAATACAAAATACATCTCTATCAGAAGTCATTGCTGCCAAAATAAATTCACTTCAGGCAGTAAGTATTTCAATAGATAATAAACTGGATGGATTAGATGCCAGGGTCGCTATATTAGAAAGCTCAGATGGAAACACAGATCAAAACACCGAATGGCTAGAAGGCAAGGTAAAAAAAATAAAAAATACAGGCAGAGAGCATCTCCGCCTGCTTTTCTTACAATACCATCAAAGACAGAGGGGTCTTTGAACTTTGGAGGGAAAATGTAGGCAAAGAAAAAAAAAAAAGAAAGAATGATTACAGCAGGTGCTATCTTCCTTTTTTCTCCTGGTAGATTGCACTGACATTTTCACAGAATCCAAGATCTGTTAGGTGCAAAATACTGTATTTTAAATTAAAGTCTTGACTAAGTAGCACATCATTGATTAAAATCAAAACAAAAATCTGTCATAATTATAATCTTCAGTCTCAATTTTAACTCCGTGTTTGGATTTTTTTTTTTTTTTGAAACGTTTAATTTCTCTTTCTTTCTTTGCCTCTGATATTTTTGGAGAAAGATGTTACTGAATAGTTAAAATCTCTCACTGTCAGACAGCAGAAAAGAAGAATGCAGCAAATTAAAAAGTTCAAAAAATAAAATAGAAATACTACAGACTCAGATGAATACCTCCACATAATTTTCTAACGAGCTGCTAGCGATGTATCGCGTTGAAGGATACCTTCCTTCAGCAACATAAATAAAGGATATTGCTCTCATAGAGGGAAAATAAGTGTAATCCTATTTATTGACTATTCTGATGGTCAACTAATATTTGCCACTGTAATCCCCTTACGAGCTTAAAGGGAGCCAAATAACAGATTAATTGTACACAGAAACAATGGCCCTATTATTTTTGTTGTCTCTGGTATCGAAGCTGATTCACAGCAGATGTTTCCATTTCTGTTGTTATGCATAGCACAGACCTCCATATAAACCATAACATCAGGCACTCTATATTTGCATTGCTGTTTTTCTTTTGACTCTTTGATTGGAAGGATATTATTGTTATCCTCACTTACTATTTATTGAGCACCCACATGGGTGCATTGCACAGCTGCATAATAGAAAAAGACCGTCCCAATCCTATACAGAGATTTGATTAAAAAAATAAATAAATAACAAAACTCCCTTTACTCCCATTAAAAAGGTTATTGCCTAAGAAATGTTTTATTTGTTTTAGTCTTGCATGGTTACCTATTTTACAAAATTAGATCAATTTTTAATGACTGCATTAAATTGCAATGTCTCCATTCAGAAAATGGACCAAATAAAATCCATTCTTTAGGTAGTTAAGAAGCATGAAAATAAAACTTGGCAGAATGTTCAGTCATTTATTTGATTGCAGACAGAAGTAAGAAAGAGGCATGTAGTTAAAATCCAGATGTTAGGATTTTTAACAAAATATTTTTCTTCCCAAGGCAGCATATTTTTAAGGTTAAAAAAAATTACAGCAAAAGTCAAATTTCACTATGTGCTGTGTAATCAGTGTTTTGTCTCGATTGACACCAGGCCTTTGGAACAACTTAGAAACTATAGAGCCTGAGACATCTCCTTGTTTGCACTAACTGTAAATTAAGACTATCAGAAGCTGGAGTGCTCAGAGAATTTTCATCTCAGCCACCATTAGAGAAATAAGCATAATTCTCAACACTTTTGACTTCCAGGTATATTCTCACTCTTTGCAGAAGTTGTTTATTCCTATATGTTTAAAAATTTGGATGGAGTGTCTTTTGCACATGTAGGCAGAATATAGAAGATGGCCTTAGACCTTCTCCTACTAATGGTGGGAAGGTGAACTTGACCCAAATTTTTTGTCTAGAATTTTAATATATTTTAAATGCCTTGAAAATATTCTTTTTTTGGCATTATTATTTATTTAGCCCAACATCATTTGTTCATTAGATCATGTTTCCAGTTATCACAGAAATGTTTATTGAACACTTACTATGTATTTAGCGCTGCACTGCTAGAGATTAAATTTAGAAAAATAAACACAAAATGTTTCCTCTTTTACAGAGCTTATATTCTAGTAAAAAAAATACAGAACTTATATTGAAAACATACACATATTGTGCAAGCACTGATAAGAACAACGAAGGAAAAATAGAACTCATGGGGAGAGGAGAGTATTAAGAAGGGTACCAAATTGATTTATTTATAGATTTTTTAATATTATTGAATTTGCTACAATATTGTTTTGCCTTATGTTTTGTTTGTTTGTTTGTTTATTTTTTGGTGGGGTGGGTGCAGGGACTGGCTGTAAGGCACATGGAAACTTAATTCCTCAAGCAGGGATCAAACCTACACCCTCTACACTGCAAGGCAAAGTTGTAACCACTGGACCACCAGGGAAATCCTGGGTATCCAATCTAGATTAGAAAATCAAGGGAACTCTTAGAGTTACTTCAGACTTTGCCTACAGCCTCTTCTTGCATTGACTTGTTTAACTCCACTCGTTATGACCCTTTAACCTCACGAAGATGAAGTTGACTTCTTCGCAATTCAATGGTCTTTTTAATTCCTTTTCTCATGATGTGTTATTTCAGACAGACCAATATTTCATGGTCTCTTTGGTCAATACCCCAACTCCCTGTCCGTTTGCCTTCCTCTTGCTTCTCTGGACAACTCCACTCAGAACCCCTCCCCACACTGCCCACTCCTGAGGAAGCCAAATCTAGCCTCAGTACCCTGACACTGAATTAAATCTCAGAGGCAGTTTTTGGTGAAATAGAAAAGAATAGCTTTATTGTTCTGCCAGGTAAAGGGGGCTACAGTGGCCTCAAAGCTGCTTGTCCCAGCTCCAGGAGACAGTGCTTCGGGGAGTCATGGTGCAAGGTGGGGTGTGCCGATAAGGAAATCCAGGTGCATGCAGGACCCACACTCCTTCAACCTGGAGATCATCTCGGATCAGGTGGTGATGGGGGAACCGTGACTTTCTCTGGGATAAAGAGTGCTTCCTCAGGTAATTAGCATCTTTCTTTTGGTGAGGGCTTTAGTTCTGCAGAAGAGCTCAAAGATATTGTCACATGTAACCCTTGAGGGGGAACCAGGAGTCTGCCTTCAAGGCTGCACTATTTTTTCTTGATGGCTCCTCTTTTGTTTTCATATCCCCTCCCTGATTAGCAACTGTTTGAACCGGTGCCCTTTGGTGTTCAGAGAAGAGACCACAGAAAGGCTTTTGTGCCCAAGAGCCCCAGAAAGTTTTGCTCAGTTTCACAGATCTCACAGTGGTGATGGGAAACGGGTATTTATGGTCACGAAAGCCATGTGTATTTATGGCCACAAAACTGGTAGATCCTTAAAATCACCTACTTGTCCTACTGCATTTCCAACCTTCTCCTCTCTTCCAAATTTATTCTGCCCTTCTACCAGCTTTCAATTTATCTGCTACTTCAAAAGAAAAAAAAAAAAAAAAGGAAACCGTAACATTCAACCTTTATCTTTCGAAAAATAAAAATTCACACCTGCACAATGGAACCCATCTTCTATACACACACTACTTGCTATGAAGGTGCATCTGTTCTTCCTTTTTAAAGTTAATTTCCCTCTCACTTTCTTAGGAGTGAGCCTGGGTACTGATCTTTCTCCCTCTTGATTTATCACCTCTCCCTCTCAAAATGAGTCTCTTTCCTTCCTCTGCCCCTCCCTTCTAAAAAGTTCCAACTTGACTACTCTTTCCCTCTAATTCCAATTTATCTCTCTAGTTCCTTTCAGAGCTAATCTCACGAAGCCTTGTTTAGAATTTATGATCTTCAAGGCCATGCATCTTACTTCTCTTGTCTGCCGTGGGACTGCCTATTTCTGGTTTTCTTCTCAACACTCTGTCTTACATTTTCTGTCTCCTTCAGAACTCTTTTTCTGTCTAGCCATTTAGCCTCAGTGTTTCACAATATTCATCAAGGTCTTCTCACTTTGTACTCTGTCTCAAGGCAACCTATTTCTCTCCAATAAACACATATATCTCAGATTTATAACTTTGATCTGACTTCTCCATGTGATTATATAAAAAGTACTTCATAATCACATCTAAAAATCTAAAATCTAATCAGTGACCTCCTCCGCCCACTTCTAAAATATCTTGTGTGTGTGCTAAATTGCTTCAGTTGTGTCCAACTCTTTGTGACCCTATGGACTTTAGCCCTTCAGGCTCTTCTGTCTATGGGATTCTCCAGACAAGAACACTGGAGTGAGTTGCCACGCCCTGCTTCAGGGGATCTTCCTGACCTAAGCGTCTGACGTCTCCTGCATCAGCTGGTGGGACCTAAACCACTAGTGCCACATGGGAGAGCCAAACACCTTGACCCACCCCAGAGTTACTTTACCCACTGACTACACACTATTTATTTAGTTGCCCCAAGTCTAAAATCTGGGAATCATTTGACTCCCCTCTTGCTCCATCAGCAAGCTCTGTTTATTTTTCAGTATCACTTGTATCCTCCTACTTTTCTCCATCTCTGGACTCCCCCCCTAGCCTACAGCATCATTTTTCTTTTCAGCTACTTGAACAAATGCCTAGCTGTTCAAACAGAAGCTCCTCACCATGTTATTCAAAAACAAGCAGAATTATATTGTTGAAATGTAAATCTCTACATGTCATGTCCTTAGTAAAAACACTTCAAAGGTTTTTCTGAGCTTTGTGGATGAAAAAAACATCTTACTATGGCCTGAAAGATTCTGCATCAGTGAGATCTCCTTGCCTCCCTGGATCCCTCTTGCATCACACCGCTATACTCTCTCTACATGCCAGTCACTCTGGCCTTGCTTTAGTTCCACGTTGGAAACGCTTTTATCTAGCCATGTGCTTCTTTGAACATGCTGTTCTATTACACTGCAATTTGGGTGAGCCTTTTGAGAGTGAAGCGATCTCTATTAAAAATTATACAGGGACAACAGGCATAAACAAGAATGACTGTGAGTCAGTTCCAATTGAGGCATTAATGTGACACTGATTCGTAGAGATTAAAATACCCTTATAAGTAGAAAACAGATTTGCCACCATCACCTCAATGTCACTCATGATATTTAATGATTCATATATTTAACACCCCTGAATCATTCTGTATTTGTAGCTGTCACATTCACCGTGATTCTTACAGATCTCCAACCCTGCACTTTTTTCATTAGAGATACTACTGGAGCTAGGCCCAGGTATTTACATATTTTATTTTGTTGCATTTAATGTGAATCACCTTTCTGTTGTTGCTCTCTTATATTACAGTTGAATTTGTTTTAATTGTATGTGAGATAGGTTAACATCATCTATTAATTTAATTTCAGGCTAGCTAAAGAAGTTTTGTGAAATATTCAGTATGTAAATGAAGCACTTTGACTAATGAGTTTGAAAGCTACAGAGGAAGTGAGAATGGGAAGAGATGAAGAGGGAAAAAGTAAGAGATTAAGTCAAAAGGGGGAACCTCCCCTGTAAACAAATCCACACTGAGGGAGAGGACAAGAGTGACCACTAAGGCACTTTGCATTCTGACTGTTACATGGTGTGATGTCTCATGGTGTGATCAGTTTTATGTCCCAATATGACTAAACTCATTCTCAGAATACTCATGAGAGGAGAACAGAGTTTATCAGAGTGGGAGATGCTGTTAGAAGAGTGGGCTGGCTCAAAGAAGAACTGGCTCCTTTGTGGGCTTGTGGCCAATTTTTATAGCCTCAGGACAAAGAAAATTCATATGGAGAGGAGTGGTGTTAGGTCATTGGTCAGGATTCCATATGGTGACTTAACATGGAGATAGTAGCCAGCTGGTTGGGAACAGGATGCTCATGACAATAGCTGCCATGGAAAGTTAGTGAAAGTGTTACTCATTCAGTTGTATCCAGCTTTTTGTGACCCCATGGTCTGCAGCCCACCAGGTTCCTCTGTCCTTGGGATGCTCCAGGCAAGAATACTGGAGTGGTAACCATTCCCTTCTCAAGATCTTCTTGACCCAGGGATTGAACCCTAGTCTACTGCTTTGCAGGAAGATTCCTTACCTACTCTTTAGGCTCCACAATATTTTGTAGATGTAATTAGCATCAACAATGGCTTTTGACTTTAAGTAGAAGAGATTGTATCAGATAGTGGAAGATTTTAAGAGCAAAACTGAGGTTTCTCTGACGAAAAATAAATTCCGCCAATGGATGAGAGAATTCGCTTCTTTTTGAGGTGTCCCTCCTGAAGACCTGCCTTGTATATTCTGGAATGCTTTCAATAAATCTTTTATTCTTTATAGTCAGCTGATTCTGCTTCTTTGGTGGAACCCTGACAAGACATTTTAACTACTGAAATAAATTGTTTCCACAACTGAAAAGAATTAGAAGAATTTTTAATATCTTAGAGTGGTCTGAGACGTTCAAGGCCAGGCCAAATACTCATCTAGGAGGGAACAGTTATTACCATTGAAAAAAAGTGAAGAGGATGGGGAACAAAAAATAAAAGCTATCTAGTGCTCACAAGACCTACATCACCCATGCTCAATAGGAAGGCCGCCCTCTTCCTTCCTTTTGGCTTTCTTCTGGTCATCCTGCATTTCTTGGCCTGGAAGAAAAAGCAGTGAGCTTTCAGAAACCTGAAAAGAACTTTCTGTATGGCTGGGAGGCAGTGTGTTAAAAGGAGAGCGCTACTAGGTGAATTTGGAGCCTGAGAGGAGGTGGGCGGAGAGCCAGATCACTCAGGAGTATGCTGGCCACCACGAGGATTTTACATTTTATCCTAAGTGCTAATGGAAGCCACTGCAGCATTTTGAGAAAGGAGTGATGTAATCTAATTTAAGTTTTAAGACCACTCTGACTGCTGTGTGGAGTGGAAAAAGGATTTGAAAAAGCCAAGAGGGAAGCCTGTGAGACCCGACAGGAGGCTTTTACGGCACTCTAGGTAAGATAGCCTGTTACGAATACATCCCTAAAAACTAATCACAAACAGAGCATTTTATTTACAAGGATGCTCTTCTTAGGAGTGTATATAGGTAGGGATTGGACAGGCACCCAAAGCAAAGGGCCAGATGGTAAAATGATTTCTTCCTTAGGTCATCAGACTGTTTCCTCAATTCCCTATTACCTGGGCTGGAAATCCCGTTTGCCCCTGAGATCCAGCTTTGCCCTTCTCCACCCGCTGTGTGGAGGTGTGACCCCTACAGAATGTATCTCTCCGGGGACACCTCCACCCCTGGCTTTCCAGTGGCTGGGGTGGGGGTAGGGATTAGTATGGAAGAGGAGCAGTGATTTCTGGGAGGAGAGATGGTGCAAACAAAGTGAAATAGGAGTTTTCTTTTGCAGATTCTCTGTTATTAAATGCCTCAGGCAGCTCTTTATTGGAGTCTGCACTAATATCACAGTGATGTGGGCAGGGGAGGCCCTGGTCCCGGGCTGAATGATCTCTGCAGGACCCAGTTCTGCCCCTTGTCTGGTTTCAGCCCCATACACAGAGAAAGGGATCTGTAGACCCTGGGGACACGTCCACAGAGCCCAGCGCTTCATTCTGGACCGAGTTCCCGGTTCACAGGTCCCCACTATTCCCTGGGAAAACAGCTCTGAACCTACTCATAGGATCTGCATGGGAGGCCCAGTCCTTCAGAGGATGAGCATCACAGTGGAGGTAGAATTTGGTAACATGGACTGCAGTGACCACATATGTGCATATCAAGTACCTTTTAGTGTGAGAAAGAGCCAGGGGTATGAAAAGAAGGTGGCAATCGTGGGCCAGGGGTGGCAGCTGCCCCACCCCCCACCCCATGTTGCAATATGTCAGAGCAAAGTCTGTGTTGCCTGAGAATCCTAAATGCAAATCTGATCTTGTAAATTACTGTGAAGATATCTTCACTGAGGTAGAATGATAGACTTCTATGAATTCTCCATTTGTTAGCTGAATTTGTAACTTAAATATTTATATGTATGGTTCATAGGCCTCAAATTTTTATTCTTGCTCAAGACTGCACAAATGTCAGTTACAGAGCAGGTCCGCTGTTGTGTCAGGAGGCCTTCGTTAGGCAGTAACCCTCCACTTCCTGCTTCAGGGCTAGGATGATGACAGTTCCTTTTGCCAGCCAGGCCTATTTGGTCTTCCTGAGCCTCTCCCACACCTCTGTAAATAATCCTTACAGTAAAAGCTTCTCAATTTACAGCATGAATGTAGCAACTCTTTCCTGCCAAGACCCTGGCAGATACAAAGTGTGAAGGCCAGAAGTTGATAGCCCAGTAATGCAACATGATTATAGAGCAGAAATTTGAAGCTAGATGCAAACTCTATCTAAAATAGTAATGTGTTATATATAATGTGTATGTGGACTAACTAGTTGTTTGAGCAGAGAAACACAGTTCTGGAACATCTGACTCTACTAACTAGGGTTGGACTGTTTAGCCCTGTGAAAGAAAGAAGCCTTACTTTTCTCTCCAAGGCACACATTCAGTCCATGCTGTTGCTATTTTACCTTTTGGAATCTGTTATAGAAACTGATGATTGTCTCTTGAAAGGATGATACAGACAGAACTCCCAAGGAATCCTCCAGGCTACCAAAACAGTCTACCCATCTTCTCTGGCTCTCTCTATATATACAACCCCCTACAGCAGAAATGCTGTAATCTTGATGACTGGGAAAGAGATTCCACTGTTGTATCCACTAGGACTTGGGAGATGGGGAGACAATCCCAAGGTTTATTTATTTAATTTATTTTTGCTTTTACTAAAATATATGTATTGCCACACGGAGAAGTCTATCAGAATATATTAAAAAAATGAGTCATCTTTGTGTACTACATATTTATTACTAATATGCATTACTTTTATTTTCTGTTGTACAGTTTCCTACATGTTGTTATTTTAAAATTAGTTATTTTCATAGTAAAAATTAGTATTTTCATAATCCACTGTTTTTTTTAATAAAAGTAATTTCGCAACTTCTTAATGAGTGTCCCTGTAATAGAAACAGTGATAAGTAACCCTTAAAAGAGACCAAGAAACCACATCATCTTCTGAAAGACAGACAGCTTGGTTCTGTTATCTTGACAATGGAGAACTAGAACATGTTATTAGAGCCTTCAGTAACTCTGTAAGACCAGATGATCTACCTAGGATACCCATTTCAAGACTATCAGTGTAAAAAGCTTAGGATTTTTTTCTAAGTATCATTGGTATAATGGGGCCCTCATAGTTTCCAAAGTATTTGCTTTTAGCTAATTTATTAAATTAAATGAGTGGTTGCTGTGTGCTAAGTCGCTTCAGTTGGATCTGGCTCTTTGTGATGCTATGGTCTGTACTCTGCCAGGCTCCTCTGTCCATGGAATTCTCCAGACAAGAATACTGGAGTGGGTTGGCATGCTCTTCTCCTAGGGCATCTTCCCAACCCAGCAATGGAACCCATGTCTCTTACATCTCTTGCATTGGCAGCTGGGTTCTCTACCACAAGTGCCACCTGGGAAGCCCAAATGAATAGTTATGGAATTTCTATTATGTACTGGACATTGTTTATGGTATTATAGACATAATGGCAAATAGGCAAGTCAAGGTTTCTGCTCTCAGAACTTATGTAACTGGGAGATAAAGAATAAGTAAATGAGCAGAGAAATGACTAAGATAAGTCCATTTAGTGATATGTGCTGTCAAGGTAGAAATGTTAGACTATCAAAGAATAAGAGAAGTAATTGCTTTCGATTGTGTAGTCAGCAAGTCACCTTAGAGATCTGAAATACAGCTGAGCCCTAAATGGTAAGAAGCATGCTTCAAGGATAAGGAGCCATGCCTCCAAATTTCCTGAAAGGAACATGAATTTGTCTTTTTCTAGGAAACTAAAGGACATGAGTTTGAGTAAGCTCCGGGAGTTGGTGGTGGACAGGGAGGCCCGGTGTGCTGTGCTTCATGGGGTCATAAAGAG
The DNA here is from genome assembly GCF_963930625.1 of Muntiacus reevesi. Taxonomy (NCBI): domain Eukaryota; kingdom Metazoa; phylum Chordata; class Mammalia; order Artiodactyla; family Cervidae; genus Muntiacus; species Muntiacus reevesi. Next base: position 54,630,828 of record NC_089267.1, read on the forward strand.
TCAGACACGACTGAGTGGCTGAACTGAACTGAACTGAACTGAACTGAAAGGACAGCGAATGGGAAAGTCAGAGAAGATGAAGTCTTGGGCTAATTCACATATGATTTTGGAATCTTTAGTGTTAAGTTTAGAAATCTCAAGTCATAGCAATGCACTGAAGATTTGACAAAGGATAGTGGCAAAGGTAACTTGCAGGCTCTGTGGAACCACCAAGAGCACCTTTTACATGTGATGCTCTTCAGCCAAGAGAGCATCCCTGCTGGCTCCCGTGAGCCGCACAGTGGCAGGGGTGAAAGAGGCTGTAATGCACATGTTTATGTCTGTAGTACGAGGATGGGCCAGAGCTTTTGCACTTCGTCTAGGTCGCACAAGTTGTTTTATGGGGTGTAATTGTTATCTACCAGTGTGGTTAATGGTTTGGATAAAAATATGACGGATGACAGATTCCACAAGAGTGCCAAATGGGTTACATGTAATAAAGTGAGCCAGATTGACTTATGGGTGTTATTGCCCCAAGAGCGGATTTATTTCCAGCATTATACTTCAGCCTCACACACAAATATGTGAATGGATCAATTAACTATTTTATAGAGACTCTTCTTTTCATTCAGGTGTGGGAATCAGATCGCTACTCCATAGATTTTTCCCCGAGGAGCTACATTTAACTGAAAAGGGGTTATTTTAAGGGATGCATAACTCCTTCACACTTACAGCCCAGATGAAATGATAATGGAGTGGCAGCGTTTACTATTTTCTCCCACTTTTGCCTCAGTGCTCTTTTTATTTCCACTTTGTAACTGTAGGGAAGACTTGATCGATGGGTATAATAAAGAATATGAGTAGTTTAAGAAAATAAGGCAAGCTAATAGGAATAAAACCAACCATTTTTCATTTTCATAAGTCTGGAAATCCATTTAAGATGCTACTCCAGTGGCCCAATAGATGCGGACACTCTCTTTGCGATTGGTTCTAGATTAATGGACTGTTCAGCTTGCTGAGAAAATATTTATAAAGATACAGTGATTTCCATGCATTGACACATCATCTTTCTTGATAGGCATGTCTAACATGTATAATTTTTTATTTAAAGGCAGAAAAACTTGAAAAAGACTAATTATATCCTACGTTATCACTTGATGACACAGTATCAACAGTCTATTTTCAATGACAAGCAATTTGTTAAAGAAATACTGCCACTTGGAACTGCCAGTTTAAAATTAAACCAGATCACTTTTATGAGCTTATTACTTTTCAAAGATTAAAAGGAAGAAGTACTAGGGTTTTTGTAAAGGCAATCATCATTTATGTAAAAGTATGAAGCAACCACATGAATTTTTAAAAGGAAATAACATTACGTGGATTTGGGGAATCATTCGTTGTTCTGTGTGTCCCTAGGAAACCCATGACTAGGAATGACCATAAAAACTGCAATAAGTGAGCAATCTGAAACAATTAGCCTGTCTTCTCTCATTGCTTAAGATTATGTGAAAGACTCCAAAGAACAAGAGACAGCTTGGTTTATTCGTGACTGAATTTGAATTAGGATACATGTGGACTGGTTTCAACGCTGCCACAAATTGGTTGTAAGTCCTCGGGTATATCATATAACCTTCCTCAGCCACAGTCAGTTCACATGTAAAACAAGACTGGTGGAGTAGATGATGCTCAAATTCCTTTTGTCTCGTGCTCTAACATGATATTCTACTCCTTAAGAACTAAAGATAAAATCGATAGAATATAACTTTTGGCCTAGAGTAAATTCTGTAGTGCCTAAAAGTAGTGACCCCTGTCTTTGTTTGCTAGGGCTGCCATAATAAAACGCCATAGACTGGAGAGACTGAACAACAGATGTTGTTTTCATATTTCACGGTCTTGCAGACTGGAAGTCCAAGGCCTCGATGTCAGCAAGGTCAGTTTCTCCTGAGGCCTCCCACTTTGGCCGGCAGGCTGCTGCCTTCTCACCACACCCTCACAAGGGCGTTTCTCTGTGTGCGTATATCCCCACTGTCTCCTCCCCTTCTCACAACAGCACCATTCCTATGGAGCTAGGGTCCAACGCGTGTGACCTCATTTATCTCACTCACTCACCTAGAGCCAGACATCCTGGAGTATGCAGTCAAGGGGGCCTTAGGAAGCGTTACTGTGAACAAAGCTAGTGGGGGTGATGGAATTCCAGCTCTTTCTCGGTTGCTCAGTTGTGTTTGACTCTTTGAGACCCCATGGATTGCAACATGCCGGGCATCCCTGTCCTTCAACATCTCCCTGTCCAGCTGAGCTATTTCAAATCCTAAAATATGATGCTGCTAAAGTGCTGCACTTAATATGCCAGCAAATTTGGAAAACTCAGCAGTGGCTACAGGACTGGAAAAGGTCAGTTTTCATTCCAATCCCGAAGAAAGGTGGTGTTAAAGGATGTTCAAACTACCACACAATTGCACTCATTTCACATGCTAGCAAGGTAATACTCAAAATCCTTCATGTTAGACTTCAACAGTATATGAACCAAGAATTCCCAGATATACAGCTGGATTTAGAAAAGTCAGAGGAACCAGAAGTTACATTGCCAACATCCCTTGGATCACAGAAAAACCGATGGAATTTTTTAAAAAATCTAGTTCTGCTTCCTTCTGCTTCATTGCCTATGCTAAAACCTTTGACTGTGTGGATCACAACAAACTGTGGACAATTCTTAAAGAGATGGAAATACCAGACCACCTTAACCTGCCTCCTGAGAAACCTGTGTGCTGGTCAAGAAGCAACAGTGGAAACCAGGCAGGAAACGATGGGCTGGTTCAAAATTGAGAAAGGAGTCCATCAAGGCTGTATATTGTCACCCTGTTTATTTAAATACATGCATCGTGCGAAATGCCAGGATGAACGCTTCTATGAATCACAAGCTGGAATCAAGACTGCTGGGAGAAATATCAACAATCTTAGATATGCAGATGATACCACTCTAATCGCAGAAAGTGAACAGGAACTAGTGGACCTCTTGAAGAAGGTGAAAGAATAGAGTGAAAAAGTTGGCTTAAAACTCAACATGCAAGTTGTTCATGGCATCTGGTCCCACACTTCATGGCAAAATCGATAGTAAAAAGTGGAAATAGTGACATATGTTATTCTCTTGAGCTCCAAAATCACTGTGGATGTTGACTGCAGCCATGAAATTAAAAGATGCTTGCTCCTTGGAAGAAAAGCTGGGACAAAAGTAGACAGTGTTTTAAAAAGCAGAATCATCACTGTGCCAACAAAGGTCCATATAGTCAAAACTATGGATTTTGCAGTAGTCATGTAGGGATGTGAGAGCTAGACCCTAAAGAAAACTGAGCACCTAACAATTGATGCTTTCAAAATGTGGCACTGGAGATGACTCTTGAGAGTTCCTTGGACTTCAAGATCAAACCAGTCAATCCTGAAAGACACCAACTGTTAACATTCATTGGAAGGACTGATACTGAAGTTGAAGTTCCAATACTTTGGCCACCTGATGCAAAGAGCCATCCCATGGAAAAAGACCTTGATGCTGGGAAAGATTGAGGGCAGGAGGAGAAAGCGGCCACAGAGGTTGAGATGGTTCGATGGCATCACTGTCTCAATGGACATGAATTTGAGTAAACTCCGGGAGGTGGGGGAGGACAGGGAATCATGGCACGCTGGAGTCCAAAGAGTCAGACATGACTTAGTGACTGAACAGCTACAACCTCTTTAAAGGTCTTGTCACATTGGGGTTTAGAGCTTCAACATATGAATTTGCATGGGGGAAAGGCACATAATTCGGTCTGTAACTCTACCTTAGTAATTGTGAGGAATATAAGTATGAAGTGAATAAGAGTTTTAAGGTCGTGGGACTTTCCTGGTGGTCCAGTGGTTAGGATTTTGCCTTCCAATGCAGAGGGTGTGGGTTTGATCCCTGATTTGGAGCTAAGATCCCACATGCCCTGTGACCATAAAAACCAAAATATGAAACAGAAGCAATATTGCAACAAATTCAATCGACTTTAAAAATTGTTCTTGGTTTAAAAAAAAAGTTACAATAGGTCTATGACACCAAAAAATTTTATAATTCTACATTTATATGTATATACATCTGCATATGTGTGGTTATGGATTTGTAGCAATTATTGGAATCAAGTTAGAATTTACCTCCCTAATTGTTCATTCTGAGATTCTTAAGTATTGTTTTCTTAATGGACTCAGTAAATGATCAGATTCTAACACATCAAACATAAATCTAAAATAAAGCCCCAAACCCATAATAGATAATTCAGCCCTAAAATTAGCCCTTTATTTGCATACAGATTATGGTTATATGCAACAGTCCCTTCGGTAGTATTTGCAGTGAAAACATTCCAGGGTTAAACCTTTCACTGTACGGCAACCGTGTCTGTGGGGGGCACTTCGGGGCTTGACTCTCCACAGAGTTTCTGGGCAGGGTATCACTGCTTTGCTTTTAGTAGTATCATCTCTGAGTTTAGACTTCTGTTCGCTTGAATTCCCCTTCTTAGTTGTGCTGCTTTGTGAGAGGCAATAGTTGTTGACTAAACAAGCATCACCCAGAGTGTTCTCCACTCTTCCACTGGTTCTGTGGCTTCAGGTCATGTGGGCATGGGGTGTCCGTGTCTGCTTCACAACAACGAGTCACAAACAGTTGCAGACTCTCTTTTAGTTCAAAGAGGCTTAGAAGAAAGGGCTCAGCAGTGTTCTCAAGCTGCTTGAGGGAAAACTCCTGTTTACACACACTTCTGAGAGATCTGCTTTGGGGATGCAGGGAAATTCTATTGTCCACTGGACAATGTTATGCTTCTAGTTGGTTCACAGTGATGTTATGTTAAAAGTCAAGTTGAATGCAGCTCTTCTGCTTTTAAGACTAGTGCAGTATCATGGTTCCCACATATATACAACAATGAACAAAGGGATGCATCTTTCTGATCAGAATGAGTGTCACAATGGAGCACCAGTGGGCAGAGTATGATCGCTAATACAAAAGAGGGGATGGAAAAGATAGTGACTCCCAAAGTTCAGGCAAAAATCACAGATCCTGTTCACATTAAGCTCTCTCTCTGGGAATTCTCTTAATTCTGGCAAGCGAGGTTGGCTAATGAGTAATTATACTTCCAATTTCATACCATCATTATAATTTACACATTAACAATGACCCATATTATGTAAATTGCCCTTGAAACATGTCCAAAGTGAAATTTTTAAAATTTATAGCATTATCCACAAGCTGTGATTTAATGCGGCGATTCACAGATTTGCACCTGTGAGTTATGTCTCACCAGCCAGTCTTGCACTAAAACCCTGAGGTCATTAGGCAGGAGCTATGACCATGGGATCTCCGTTTGGATCACTTGGGTTCAACATAGAAGAGATTGACTCCCTCAGCTGTGGCCTTGTGAGCTTCACCAGATGACTTGATTTCTGAGACTCAGTTTCCTTTTCAGTAAGATGGAGATAATAGTAGCATTGATCATGTAAGACTGTTGTTGTGAAGTTCTGATGAAATGGTACACAGACAACCCATACAGTGCCCGATGAAGAGTAAGGATGCAATAAATATTAGCCACAGTTGCTTTGTTAGTTAATGGTTTGTTACTCTGTTCCACTCTAGAAAGGTGGATATAATATTTTTTAAAAGGACACATAAGAAAAAGATTGAATAACATTTATTGGTGTAATTTGTATGATAGAAACTACATGTGAAAATAACATCACCAGATAAAACAGGCACTCTTGAAATAGAAGGCATTGCAGGCTTTTCAGATTACGTTTATATAAACACAAGTTCTCAATTTGACATTCACTTTCATGTTGAAATGATAAATGACTGGTGGATTTTAGACAAAGTGCGCTGCTATCTTCATAAAAAGTTCAGGTTTATTATCATATAATATGCTTTCCCTTTTGGTTCATACTCATGGAAAAAAACTAACATTGAAGAGTAATTGCAGACATATAAGTTGAGAAGTACCTGACGTAGCTTAAATAAATTAGAGATACACTAATGCCCATCGAGGTTGTGTCAAGGAATTAAAAATCAAGGTGAAAATGCCAATTAGTAAAATAGTATAGCATAAAAAGAAAGATGGCTATATTGTGTTCTAGCTACAAATGCTATATAATTCTGGAAAGCTTCTGAATTGTGGCAGATTCTGCCACTCACCATCGCCCACACTTCCGCTTTCTCCTTTGCTGAAAGAACGTTTTCCGTTGTAGGCACTGGACGTGCTGGCCATTCATTTACCAGACTCTTAGAGCTGGGGCACAGGCACAGAACTTAGAGCTCACTCTTCCTCAGGTTTATGAGAAAGGGTTTCCATCTTGATAAAAAGAGTGGTGTTAAGAGAAAGCATGCCTTCCATCTTGTCTTCCAGTGCAACTCTCTGCTGAAGCGTAAATTGGAGACAGAGCCATTATCTTTAGCATCATAAGGTCAAGCTAAAGGATTTTCCAAAGCCAAAGCAGAACCTTCTAGATTAAATAAATGTGGAAACATTTACCTTCTGAATCCTTAAAATGTGAGACAATGAATCCAAATGATTTAAACCTCTATTGTCAGGTAGTCTAATAGTTTCAATTATTTTAAGAATTTTGGGGAAGTAGTTATGCTGATAATCACTTCCATAACCATATAAAGTTGTTATAAAAGCATGAATTTAAAATAAAATAATCATCATCATATTGGTTACTGGGTCCTTACTGGTTCTTACTCTTAAATTAATCCTACCAACTAGTAGAAGGAAGAAATTGAACTAGAAAGCTTACAATACAGTAAATTTAGCTTGTTCCCATTTAATTAAAATAAGAAGAGAGAGATAAAGAAAGAGAAAGAGTACATATTTATGAAGATATTTACCAAAATTTTAACAATGATTAGCCTGGGTATCAATTAAAGTAAGTTTTACAATTTTTGAAAAAAATTGCAATCTCATACCCACTTTTCCACAAAATTTTAATTACTATCCAGATAAAAAGCATTGTTATTTTTACTTTGGAAATAAATAAAAGCAAGAATAGCTCAGGTCTTACCTATTAAACTGTGGTGAGGTTGGAAGAAAGCATAGGAAAAGATATTCATAAAATCTTACTGTGAAAGTGTAATTTTTAAAAATCTTGTGATAATTCAAGAATTACTTCAAAAACAAAAAAATATGCCTTTCTTTTTATTGAGAAAAGCCACTTCTTAACCCATGATGTCCTTTCTACTGCGTGGCTTGGAGTAACCAAAATGTACCATCTGTCTGTTAGTAGAAGCCCTTTAGTAGATCAACAGTAGTTTAATAAGACCCACAGAATAGAATAATCTCAGTGAGATATATGTGATATAGAGAAATGTTCATGGCACATTTAAACTTTTAAAATATGTGTATACATGTATGTGTATGTTATTTTTATACCTTCTCTTCTATAAATGAATGTGTATAGATATGTATAGGCAAAGAAAAACATTTTGAAAGAATAATCACCAAGTTCTTAATGGTAGTTCCAACTAGATTAGGCTACTAGGGGAAGATAGAAAACGTTCACTTTTTACTTTTCCATGCCTTTATTATTTGATTTTTGCCTGTGCTGTGTGTTAGTTGCTCAGCTGTGTCCAACTCTTTGAGTCCCCATGGACTGTAGCCTACGAGGCTCTCTGTCCATGGAATTCTCCAGGCAAGAGTGCTGGAATGATAATCATTCCCTTCTCCAGGGGATCTTCCCTACCCAGGCGTTGAACCTGGGTCAACTTCATTGCCCGTAGATTCTGTACCATCAGAGCCACAAGAAAAAACCTACATGTTTTTATTATTTGATTTTAGTTTACCTTGAACTTATATTAACTGTGCAATTTTAAAACATTAAAACATGGGGAAAATAAAGTAAGAACTTAGTTTTGTTCTTTTAAATTGTGTTACTAAAACTCGAGAGACTAGATAAGCCAGCAGACCTGTGTCTGAATTGGCCTTGAATGTTGATGTGAAGGATTAGCCAGCGTGGTCAGGGGAACCACAGAGGACACTCTAAAAATCTGTGTTGTCCCGCAAGATCGAGTACATGAGACTTCTTGGCGAGCCATTACTTAAAAACATGACACTCAGGGTTGTTTATCCCCACCTCACACACCACATAATAGCTGTATAGGTATTCTAGGTTTCAAACAGGATGAAACATAATTTTAACTTGCAATTTTAATCACTAAACTCGTTCTTTTTTTCATAGACAGAGAAGTTCACTGTACCCTCCCATTCCCCACTTCATTCTCTATAGCCTCTCAGTTTGACCCATTCATTGGGGGAGTTCAAGTATGAACCCTCCTCACTTTCTAAACATGTAATTGAGTCTTTTGTAGCAGCTACCATTTTCTAGTTTTCTTCTCATCTTCCATTTGACTTCAACTTTTGCCCCAAGTGATATCAAAACAAAGTAATTCCATGAATGGTCAAAGAAAATCCATGCTTGACGGTCAATATTTTTACTACGGATTTCATTTTTCACTTTGTGAATGAATCACTACTGAATGCAGACTATCTCTATTCCTTTGAGGTATACAGCAAGTTCCCTTGGGCAAATAGTTCAGAAAGAGTTTTTCTCTTAAGAGAACACTCACCGGAGAAAATTTATACTCTGTGTTTTCTGCAGCAGATTCTTAGGGAAGAGGAGAAGGTCAGGGGAATGAACAAATGAATGAATGAACATATGACAGCGTAGCATAATCAAACTGAGAACAGTCTTATTGTTTAGAGGTCAGATTATATGGATTAGTATTTCTTCTGTATTCCTTGCTTAATTCACTGCTTTAAAACTTGTTTTCTGATTTCGAAAGGAAGGTTATATGTCAGAAAAGGAGTCCGTATAAGAGCAGAGATGTAGGTTTTATAATCCTTTCTTAAAAGATCTTACTGCCACCCCTGGATTCATGAACTGTTTCTCGTCAACCTCTTCATATCTCTGATGTGTGAGGTTTAAAATCAGGTCCTAGTGTTGAGGGAATACACTACTTCTGAGTCAATTGCTAATATTGGCTTCATAAATAACAAAACCAAAGTGCTCTCACTCACATGGAATATAACCATTTTATTTTGCTATCCATTTTGATTTTACCAAAATATTATCAAAGGATATTTTTCTCCCAATTTCCACCAACCTCATATTAGCTTTGAATTTGTATTTACAGCAAACTATTTTAAAATCTTATCTTAGCATAGTCTTTTAATTTTTCCTTCTTAAAAGTCAAAATAAAGAACTAGGAATGTGCCAATTTATCCATCAAACATTTATTAGGCTCTGTAAAGGACAAGAACAAGACTGAAAAAGAATAATTGGAGAATCTAATTTAGATTGGGTAAGATGGGAGAACATTTTCATTATAATAATATTCTTATATACAAAATAAGCAAGTAAAGAGTTTTTTTTTCTTTTTTTTTTAGGTAGATCCATAAAGCTAGGGAGAATATGAGGCACACAGACCAATGATTTCCTTTTCTGCTAAAATTATGGAAAAATCCATACTAACTAACTTACCCTGCTTCCCTGTGTTCAATAGCCTTGAAATGTCTCATTTTCTTTACCAGTTGAAAGGTCTAATGGAAGCATATGAAATTGCAGTGATGCTGTGAGGGGACACCATAGAAGATTTATTTTGAATCTTGCGTGAAAGTTTGGTGCTCATTAAAGTGGAGGATTAATAACGCTCTCCACTAGAGCCAGGAGGAGTGCAGGCAGGCCTGTGAGTGTCTGAGCACAGCTCTGCAAATCCTCATTTCGACCCGCTCCCTTCCTGGTTCTCCCATCTCAGCCTCTTTGAGGAAAAACTCCAGATCATGCCAGATTTCCCGGTGGACTTTTTTGCCACTTGGCTTTACATCCAAGGAGGTGGTTTCCCAGTGGCTCAGACAGTAAAGAGTCTGCCTGCATTGTGGGAAGACCTGGGTTTGATCCCTGAGTCAGGAAGATTTCCTGGAGAAGGAAATGGCAATCCACTCCAGTATTCTTGCCTGGATGGACGGAGTTGCCCATTGGGCTATAGTCCATGGGGTAGCAAAGAGTCGGACATAACTGAGCTTTCACATACTTGTATCCAAGGAAAGTAGAAGGATACCCTGAAATTCCAATTTTTTATCTGACATTAAAAAGAATGCAAGTAATAGCATTGTGGTCTCTAAAATGATAGATGGAAAAACCTTCTCTCTTTTAATGAAACTAAATAAAAAACCTTGGTGTCCACTTATGTCTACTCTAGAAACTGCAGCTGTTTTGTTCAGCCGCTCAGTCATGTCTGACTTTTTGAGGCCCCATGGACTGCAGCACGCCAGGCCTCCCTGTCCTTCACCATCTCCTGGAGTCTGCTCAAGCTCATGTCCATTGAACCGGGGATGCCCTCCAACCATCTCATCTGCCATCCCCTTCTCCTCCTGCCTTCAATCTTTCCCAGCATCAGGGTCTTTTCCAATGAGTCACCACGTTTTCTGCAGTACTAGGTGCAAAAAGTCTATGAAGTGAATATTATTAGCATGCAAAAGGACCATTTTAATTATAGGAGAGATTTTAAGAGAGCATTTAGATGTACTTGAAGCAGCAGAGTAAGATGTATCTGTATTTATTTTAAATATTTCTTAGCATGAAGAGTCCACAACTCTGAATTTCTACTTTCAGGTCTTGCTGACCAAAAGTTGTTTGTTTTTAGTAATATTTATGTAGTGTATCAATACTTTGCTGTCTCCTTATTTATTCTTATATAAATATACAGTATGTAAGTAAATATATATCTATAAATACATATTCTTCACCACTGAACTTCCCCGGTGGCTCAGTGGTAAAGAATCCCCTGCAATGCATGGGACTCAGGTTCGATCTCTGGGTCAGGAAGATCCCTGGAGAAAGAAATGTCAAAGTACTCTAGAATGCTTGCTAGGAAACCCCATGGACAGAGGAGCCTAGTGGGCTACAGGCCATAGGGTTGCAAAAGAGTTAGATATAACTGAGCAACTCAATAACAACTTCAATATATTAAAATGGATTTTAATCAAGTGTTTTAACTGAAAATTCTGTATTATAAATTTTAAATGGCTTTAAAGACATATATAGAAGACATTATTTTAAACATTAAAAAAATCTTCCTCTATTTCAATCTTAAAGACAAAATTTTCTGTAGAATGAAATCTATCTAGAAAAATGTCTCTCTTTTTATTTAATTTTTTAACCTTTTTTTTTTTTTTTTTTTTTTTTGGTCTCTGACAGCAAAAATAAAAGTGAGTGGGACTGCAGAGAATTAAGCTAGATCAATGTAGGCAAGTTCGGGCGGTAGCAACCCTGAGTGGCAGGGCTTTCCCCATGGCTCAGTAGTAAAGAATCCATCTGCAATGCAGGAGATGGGGGTTCCATCCCTGGGTAGGGAAGATCCTCTGGAGGAGGATGTGGCAACCCACTCTAGTGTTCTTGCCAGGAAAACCCCGTGGACAGAGAGCCTGGCAGATTACGGTCCACGGATTCGCAGGGTCAGACACAACGGAAGCGAGTGAGCAGCCGCAGCAGCAGCGGCCTCCGCGAGGGTCAGCGGCAGTCATCTTCAGTGGCAGACAGCTCCTCCTCCCACGTGTGATCCTCCTCTCTGCTGCGCTTGCTCTCTCTCTGCCATTCTCCTACCCTCCATCATTGCTTCTGTGCTTTCTTCTAGGCTATTCACCTTCTCTTATCTGCCTTTATCTTAAGCCTGATGGTGAGCCCCATCAAATGTAGTTCAGCCCTTTCTCTGGTTCAAAAAAAAAAAAAAAAAAGCTTGTTGACCTCTTTTTGCCTCACTAATTTCTTCATGTTTCTGATATGCCCGAACTCTCCAGCATTGCCTTTAAAATAGCCACCACAGAAGTGCTACATCAACACCATGACATTGTAGCCAACATTATCTGCTGCCTTAATTTAAATCCTGAAATAACAGAAAAGAAGATACGATTTCTCTTAGTCAAATCAGTTCCAGGGATGAAAGAAAATGATTTTACTCATTTGGAAATTTTTGGAAAGTTTTTTTTTTTTTTTTTTTTTTTTTTAATATTCACTGTTTTCAGATACTGAATTTGTCAGTTGAGTTCTAATGGAGTAATAGAAAATAATCCCCGTCAGATTTCCCTGGTGGTTCAGCATGTAAGACTCCACTCTTTCACTGCAGCTGATGCAGTTTCCACCGCTGGTTGGGGAACTAAGATCCCATAAATCTCATGGCCAAAGGAAAAAAAGTATTTCCATTTTCTGGGATTTATGAAAAAATTTATTTGTTAGGAAGAAAAACATTTGCAAACATTTTATGGAAAACAGTATATGGTAGTCCAGCTATACATGTAAAACAATGGGTCTTTACCAAAAGAGAGGACATCAAATTGAAAGGCATTACTGTAGCACCTAAGGATTAACGCCTGCATCTTCAGGGAACCCTGGGGAGGAGGAATTCCGCCAGCCAAATTCATGACCTTGGACAAATTACAAGCTCCTCAAGGGCTTCAGTTTCCTCATCTCTCAAGTGGGGGGCATGACTAAATTATTTTCTCAATCCTATAGACAGAGATCATGAATGTTGAAACTCTGATACCTTTGGGCAACATTCATTATTTCAAGTTGCCAAGAGGGTTAGTTTCCCACACAGACTGAGATCACAATGTGATTTAATTTTTACTATATTCTTTAACATTAACACAGAAGTAGAGAACAACAGCTCCAATGTTCAGCTTGCACGCTGCCGGGAATGTAGCCGTGTACTTCCCTCTCTCCACCTGGTTACTCACAGTTTTAGCGTATTTTAGACTGTGCCATATTGGAATCCCCATCTGCCTTAACAGCAGTGAATCAGGAAATCCCTTAATGGTCCCCCTCTGCTTTTATTGCCAGTCCTAATCACGTTTTTATTTGAACTAAAATTTCTGATGTTATTAGTGTCATCTGTGTCTCCCAGTAGAAGGCAATATAACTCAATTCAATAAATAATTGGGTAATCAAAATAGGCTATAAATGCTAACTCCATGAGGAAGCAGTAAGACTTTCCTTACCAAGATCCAGCCCCTGTGTAACATGTTTTATCTTTAGCTCTTATACTATTTACAAAGCTCTTCAAGGTAGACATTATCACCATTTTAACAGATAATATGCTCAGATGATACATAAAGGAATTAGAATTAATACATAGGGTTCTCTGAGTCTGAAGCCTGCAATACTTACACTTTTTTCATTTCAAGATTTTGGGTAATATAAATTACAAATAGTAATTTGGCTCTCACATGTCTATTGTTATATCTTTAGTTGAGCCCAGATCTAACACTTTGTTTCTTTGCTAGAAGTTTTGACTTAGAAGTAGAACAGCTAGAATTTACCTTTTCTACCTGACAGTCTTTTAAATAAGGATATAAATATATATTTATCACAGTAAATATTCAGTGAAGATGTGAAGAAACTACATTCATTTTACTTTTTACATCCTGGGCCATCAGATAGTCCTTGTGTGGGAACATCCAAAAGATAATCAAATTAACAAAAGCCTTTATCTCAGACCCCTCATTCACTAAAGTACTAAGTTCTCAACTGTGCAAACATTAGCCCCTGAAAGACAGCAGTGGTCTTTACATCCTTCCTTTATATTTAAAGTATATAAAGAGTTCCTGGTTTTCCAACTGAAGCTGAATAGTCCATTCAATCTGTGGTACTGAATAGCAAAAATTTGTAAATCATTTTATTTCAATTTTATGCCAAAGTCTATAATCATTGTCTCTCTGCTAGAAGCCTTTGTGTTTGCAATAGGACTTATTTAAGGCTAGGTAATTTTTGACTTACACTTCTGAATATTATGTGGAAAGCATCAGTGGTTTTCCCTCAGTGGGTTGTCTTTTAGAATGGTTTGATTCCATCAGACACAGACTAAAAATGCACATGAACTTCTAATTTTAGGTTGCATCTTGAGGACTCATTGTGACATTTTCCGTGAGGTTAAAGGCCAAAATATTCCCTATTGTTGCAGTTTTCAATTACTGGAAAAGCCGCTGCACCTTTCTAGTGCATGACCCGTCTCTCATATTTTCTTTTTCCCCATGTGTTATTTAACATGTAGGGCAAGTTTTTTGTGTGTATTGTTAGCTAAAATATGGATCACATTAATACTTTTAAAGGGATAAAAGGGCAGCTGGACTCAGAAAAGTGAATTAAGTATTATATATCTAAGTGGAACAGGAATCTGCCCTCAACCCGTCCTTCTAAAGCAGAACCCATACTCCGATGCCATAGCATCGTGATCCTGTTAAACTCAACATCCTTGAAATCTCTCTTTGCCAAATGTATGCTCTCCAGTTGCTGCTGTTGTGTTTTAATTCAATTTTGACCTCTAAAAGTCAGGATTTTCCCTCTACCCCAACTCTTGATTGAACCGGTGTTGCAACTTGCACTGATTTTTGGCTTCTCCTTCTTCTTTCTTTTTAAAGTAGTCAGCTTTAATGATGTTCTGTTGGGTTGTCAAGTTTTCTCACCCAGCTCAATATGACTAGTGCGCTAAAATGAGTGTTCTTCAGAATTACTCCCTTTAGGGAATATAATAGCTCTTGTGGTGGAACCCATGGACCCTTTCCCCTACTGAAGGACTCCTATTCTTCTGAAGAACCTTTCTGAGTTGGCTTCATGAGTCAAATGCGAAAATATGAATAAACATATGATGATCACAAAATGCATAGCCAATAGAGGTTTCTTTATTTTTTTTAGTTTCTTACTTTTACCAGTGCTTACATAATTCTATCTTTTTTTTTCTCCCTCATGGTGATAACAAAAGAACACCTAAGGTGAGATCTCTGAACCATATTTTGCATATTGGTAGAAGACTAAAATTACAGAAATTGGATATCATTTTCTCATGACTACAAATTATTTTTTAAAGAAATTCTCTTTCTTTTAAGGCACTGAAAAAGTTAAACACATAGGAAAACCATTACAATAAGGATCCTTTGTTATATATATAAGAAGCAAAATACAAATATTTTCTATAAGAATCTCTATACTTAACGGTCTTTGATAGTACCAAACTACATTTATGAAATCCTAAGAAAATACTTCATGCCTTATGTTTACTTCAGCACCTTTTGAACTGTGTAATGACATTCCTTTTCTAAGATACCTGCTGCTGCTAAGTCGCTTCAGTTGTGTCCGACTCTGTGCGACCCCATAGACGGCAGCCCACCAGGCTCCACCGTCCCTGGGATTCTCCAGGCAAGAACCCTGGAGTGGGTTGCCATTTCCTTCTCCAATGCATGAAAGTGAAAAGTGAAAGTTAGGTCGCTCAGTCGTGCCCGACTCTTCTGCAACCCCATGGACTGCAGCCTAGCAGGCTCCTCCGTCCATTGGATTTTCCAGGCAAGAGGACTGGAGTGGGTGCCACTGCCTATACCTAGGGCACTGAATAAGTTAGTAAAGCCTGGGTTGTCTAAGCAATGAACAATGTCCCTTTTGGATGTAACCCTTGGTTTGAATTCACTGGCTGGAGCCCAGAGTCAACCAAGCAGGTAAGCGTGGTGAAAACTGACCTGTGGAGATGACGGTTCTTTTCTCTGAGGATGAGAACACGGTTTGGGGTCTGCTACGGAAAGAGCAATCCCTCCTGGACTCCCTTCGCTCCTGTCTGAGCACATACGCCCCTCCCCTCGGTTACTGTGCACTGACCCCCTCCTTATTAACCACAGCGGGGACAAGCATGACTTCCAGCCAGGAAGTCTCTGTGCCACTCACCTCCGACTCTTCTGGGGACAGGAGTTTGCAGAAGGCAACATTAAATTAGCTCATGTGTATATTGTTTGGCAAGACCAAAAGTTAAAACTGCACAGATAGCTAGAACTGGGATTTGAGAAGCAGTCCTTGACTATCACCCTCAAGATACTGTGCAGAAAACAGTGCTATCAAAACATCATGCATTCCTGAAATTGGCTACCAGTATTTGATAGTGTAACTGATTTTACATATGACTATGAAAAAAAATTGGCAAAGGTACAAAAATTATAACTGGTCTTTGTACATTTATGTGGTTTCTACAAGGATAAAATTCAAATAAAAAAGGCTGTTGGGAGGGAAATTCCTATTGATCTAAGCAACCCAGAATGATAGTTCAGACTTGGAAAGGGCCCCTGTCACTAGTGATGGAGCCGAGATTAAAAAAAAGGATATTGTAGAGCAAGGAAGAGGAGTACTAAAATGATGCAGCTCACCAAGAAAAGGACACGTTACTTGAAGACCATGGGCAAGATGATAGCCCTCGATAGATTTTGCCACTGTTGCCTAGAAACCATGTGAAGGCGGGAGGGAGGAACCGGGTTGAGAAAAGAAGGCTGAGACTTGGTTTGAGAAATACCTGTGAGTTATAGCTTCTCTGTAAAGCTTCCCGCACGCTGGGTCACTGTGAACTCGACGGCACAGGGCTGATCTCCCCACGTGTCGCACGGACTCACTTATTTACACACCAACAGCAGGGGCGCTCCGGCAGTGAGCACCTACTGTATACAGCTGCTTTCCCACCATTTGTAGCTGCTGTTTCACCACTGAGTATATCTTGAATAATATTTTTTCTTGAAATGACTAATTGGCCAAGTCTGCTTCCTTTATCAAGACACTGTCCTCTCTCACAATCTATGCTGTTACATTACTCGATATTGGCCTTCCCTGGTGGCTCAGATGGTTAAGAATCTTCCTGCAATGCAGGAGACCCAGGTTTGATTCCTGGGTCAGGAAGATCCCCTGAAGAAGTGAATAGCCACCCACTCCAGTGCTTCTGCCATGGATAGAAGAGCTCGGCAGGCTACAGTCCATGGAGTGACAAAGAATCAGATATAGTTAAGCAACTAACACTTTCACTTACTTAATATTAAAACACCAAAATGTTAAAATTCTGTGCTTTAAATTTAAATATAAAAGATTATTTCATTTATTTGATTACATTAGTTGCTTTTAGCAAAGAAACATTTGATAAAAAAAATCTGCTCAATAGTCTTAATAGAAGGGAAGGGAGTAAGATAAGAATCTTGTATAGTGATAAATGGTATTTTTTAAAAGTATTTCTTTCATCTGCTCTTCATGGATAGTGTCCTTGCTAATGTGAGTAAAATATGACAAGTTAACAGGTGATTAATCAAGTTTTAATCAGTGAAATATCCTGGCAGGTTTAATTCCTGGTAAGAAGTCAATAATAAAACTTCAGTATCTCAGTGCATGGAGGTACTATATTAACCACTGTGGTCAAATTCCTATTTATTATCATGTGTGAGACAGGAAAATACTGCACTGTCAGATGATTATTTTTTTAAGAGATAAAATAGCCATGCGGCACAACTTTGGAATGCTTATTGTTGCTCTGTATCAAAGAGCCATACTATTAAACTCCATAATGGAAGCACCACTTCTTCCAGCTTTCATCAGTACTCCAGAATGTCATGCAATGAGAATTTAATTGGACTAAAGTGACTATTTGACATGCAGAACTGAGCTATGTCATCAAGACTCCACAGGTAGTGAGCACTTGGTGACTGATGGGTAGAAGAGAATGTAGATTCTAATAAGGGGTCAGGGGACCTCAGGAGTTCTGCTCCGTAATTACCTGGAGCAGCAGGTGAGACCGAGCATGTCAAATAAGAAAAATAAAATTCCAGCACTGAAGAGCAGCGCATCACACCCCCAAAATAAATATAACACAGAGAGCCGAAGCCAGAGTCATTTAAAACTGTGCTATCTGCTGATAGGCTTTTTAAATATTCTCTTTCACTCAAACATACAGTGGAAACTTTTTGTGATACTGATATTATGGAAGAGGATGAATAACCACCCCATTGGTGAATCTATTCATAACATGTTTTGTTCAACAGGTATTTGTAGGGGGTAAGTGTTTACTTCAATAAAGCGGATTATATGTAATAAATGATCATATGTTTTATGAAAATACAGGTATAAACCTTTTAAATAAGTTTGCATATTCTCTAATAATAAATGCAATTAGAATTTACTGGCTTTTTCTGATTATGTGAACAAGGAGTAAAAACTTTAATTTGAATTTTCTAATAAACAGCCGTAGTTCACCTAACACAGTCAATTATCAGCGTATTCCTACTGAAAAAGCAGAGGCCGGCAGCTTGTGCCTTGAAATCCCTTTTCTAGTATATGTGACTGTATTTGCTCCTCTCTGACTTATGCACTATTATTTTTAGGAAAGATTTCCTTTATTAACATGATTGCTTTGCTGTTGTTTCTGTTCATAAAGAAAAAATCAATCGTATTAGGAGTTGCATTGCCTAAAACATAAATTAATTAAGCTCAAATTGTTCTTTCTAAAGTCAGCTTTTAAAAGTCAGAATGTGCTTTTAGTATGATTAACATCAGTGATTGTTAAATTTGGAAATCTGCTAAATAAGTCTATTTAAAGGAGGAGAACATCCTGGAAGAAAAAAAAAAGAAAAAACATGTGCTAGGAAGACAAAAAGTCTGATACATCACACCCTCCAGATTTATTTGTGTCCTTGTTTAGGAATTTATGTGGTTAGTGCTAATAGCTAAGATAATTGTATTGTAAATGGAGAAGAATAAAGGGACTGAAAAGAATGTAAAGTTTCTAGACGTTGTTCATACTGATGAATCAATGACACCAGCAAACGTTGCTAAGTCCTGTGTGTACAATGTGAAGCCTTGGGCAGCAATCATTAGGTATCTGTACAAAGAGATACACTGGAAAACACTGCGGATGAATCAGAATAGCTCACTCTACCGGGAAATGTAGTGGGATGAGCTGTGAGTGTGTCCTTATCATAAACGCCCCTGGTTCACCAGTAAGAGAAGTTTCAGGGAGGAATTCTGTGTTCCATCATCTTCCTCATCTGACACATTTCCCATGGACTGGGCACTCCCTGTGGGGTTGCTGAGATGCTTCTGGAATGGGTCAGTAGACAGGAATGCTTTCACCCTAAACTGGTTTGCAGGGTTATTGTCACAAGTTTTATGAGTAGTTTCATCTATAGCTCCTTAATCTTTAAAATTCATTCTGCTTATGTATTATATTGATACAAAGAGCATCTGTGTCAGCCTTGCTCTATGGCGTGCTGAAGCAAAAGGGATTTTATGTCCAGGCGATCACTCCTGCCTCAATAGTATAAAGCAAAGTCTTTCTGATTCGAGTAAATTTACCCAAATTTAATATCCTTCTGAGGTGTAATTAATATGCAATAAACTTGCACATAATTAAAGCATAATAGTCACATATTACAATTTCCTTTATATAACATTCTCAAAATGACAAAATATACACACGTAATATAAATCTACATATGTTACCTAACATTGTTGCATAATGGCCTAGAGCTACACAAGCATTATGTCAATGGTAATTCCTGATTTTGGAATTACACTATCATTACAGGAGATGTTACTATTGGGGAAGAGAGGATAGCATAGATTGGACTTCTCTGCACTACCTTGGCACTTTTCTGTGAATCTAGAGTTATTTCAAAATAAAAAGACAAAAACTGCATTGAGAGATACAAATGACTATATGCTATATGATTCCACCTATAAAAAGCTCTGAAAAAGTCAAATCTGTAAAGAAAGAAAACAGATCGAGGATTAATGGGGGCTTAGAGTGGACATGGAACAACAGACTGGTTCCAAATAGGGAAAGGAGTATGTCAAGGCTGTATATTGTCACCCTGCTTATTTAACTTGTATGCAGAGTATATCATGAGAAATGCTGGGCTGGATGAAGCACAAGATGGAATCAAGATTGTGGGAGAAATATCAATAACCTCAGATATGCAGATGACACCACCTTTATGGCAGAAAGTGAAGAGGAACTGAAGAAGCTCTTGATGAAAGTGAAAGAGGAGAGTGAAAAAGTTGGCATAAAGCTCAACATTCAGAAAACTAAGATCATGGCATCTGGTCCCATCACTTCATGGGAAATAGATGGGGAGACAGTGGAAACAGTGTCAGACTTTATTTTTTGGGCTCCAAAATCACTGCAGATGGTGACTGCAGCCATGAAATTAAAAGACGCTTACTCCTTGGAAGGAAAGTTATGACCAACCTAGATAGTATATTAAAAAGCAGAGACATTACTTTGCCAACAAAGGTCTGTCTGGTCAAGGCTATGGTTTTTCCAGTGGTCATGTATGGATGTGAGAGTTGGACTGTGAAGAAAGCTGAGCGCCAAAAATTTGATGCTTTTGAACTGTGGTGTTGGAGAAGACTCTTGAGAGTCCCCTGGACTGCAAGGAGATCCAACCAGTCCATCCTGAAGGAGATCAGTCCTGGGTGTTTATTGGAAGGACTGATGCTGAAGCTGAAACTCCAGTACTTTGGCCACCTCATGCGAAGAGTTGACTCATTGAAAAAGACCCTGATGCTGGCAAAGATTGAGGGCAGGAGGAGAAGCGGACAACAGAGGATGAGATGGCTGGATGGCATCACCGACTCGATGAGCATGAGTTTGAGTAAATAAACTCCGGGAGTTTGTGATGGACAGGGAGGCCTGGCCTGCTGTGATTCATGGGGTCTCAAATAGTCAGATACTACTGAGCGACTGAACTGAACTGAACTGAGAGTGGTAGAAAGATAGCGGGATTGCTTGTAGTGGGGTTGGCGGTTATTTTTTGGGATAATGGAAATGTTCTTTAACTGGATGGTGATGATGGCTACATAACCCCACAAGTTTACTAAAACTCACTGAATCATATGCTTTCAATGGGTGTATTCTTTCACATGTAAAATATACTCCAACGAAACGTAGAAATACATTGTCATAGTGATCATGAAAAAATAAGGTCATGTTGAATTTTTCTTAACTCATCTTTTAGAATGTATCTTTATTGACACTTTGAATTTCAAAGTGTCCGTCTAAGAGCAGGGGGGAGGGCATCCACCGCTTACTTGCGCCCTGGGCCCTTAATGGTCTCTTGCAGGCACTCATGACCACATGTCAAGGCAGATGGGGTAGGGAGGGAGTCATGCAGGGCGCGCTGAAGGGTACTTCTTCTCTCTGTGGCTGCACTGGTTTAGAGTTATTGTCTGTTCGTATTGAGAGAGGAGAAGATATAGACATGAGGATTGTCAATACATTCCTTCCAGTTTGCCATCTGTGGATGCATATTTCATCCACAGAGGAGGCTGTAAAAGGGTTGTCACTGCAGAGTGTGTGGTCAATCATGGTCAGCAAATCATTTTGTCATCTTTACAAAGCCCTAAGGGAAAAGACAGACGTGCACGCAAACAAAGCCCCTCTAACCTCTATAATCAGGGTTGACTCTCTATTTAGCATCAAGTGTCCGGTGTCCAGCGTGAGAAAATAAGGCCAGTGTCACACTTTGCAGACTCTGCCCTTAGGAGATTTATTTCTGACCAGGTGCGCTTCCCTTGAAAAAGCACCATTTTCTCCTTGTATCATTTATTTACTACCCTGAGCTGTAACAGTGCATTCACATGTTCCACGCAACTGTGGAGTGAGGCAGGGGTGGGGGGTGGGCAGTTATCCTCAGCATCTTACTACCCGTGAGTGGACCTTGCACCTACAAGCTACTTAGCATGATTCTATAATTGATTCGTAGTTAGTAGCGAGGCTACTATAAGTGAAAATAGATATAGTAATAAAATTTGGAAATCAGTAACTCTCTGTAGATTATAAATCTACAGCATATTATTTATAAAATACAGATAAACACTGTAAATTCTTACCGTGTTAAAGCATCTTATATCAAACAAAACCGAGACTCATCAAAGAGATAGGAATCTGAACTCTTCAAGAGTGTGTCACTTGGGATAAATATTTGAAACATAAAGTTGGAGGTAAAAGGTATTAAAGTCAAGAGGGTTCTTCAAAAAATGAAAAATCAGCAAAAAAACTAGCAAACCAAAAACAGTGCAGCAAGTGAGAAGATCATTTTAGTAGAAACTAGTTTAGTAGATAATGATACAATAAGTATCAGTGATGGTATATACATATATATATATATATATCATCATGATACAATGATGATACATGATACAAAGCAGTGATGATACAATATATAAACAAATAAAACTAATCAGAGCAAAAATCATTTTCCCTACTTAACATCAAAACTACCTGAATGCTTGTGCCCAACTCACACTCATATGTTAAAATCTTAACGTGTTAAGGTGATGGCCTTAGGAGGTAGGACCTTGAGGAGGCATGTAATCACGAGTTTGCTCACATGAATGGGATTGTTGCTGCTGTTTAGCCCCTAGCTCATGTGTAACTATTCTGTGACCCCATTGACTGTGGCCTGTTAGTCTTCTCCGTCCATGGGATTTCCAGTCAAGAATACTGGAGTGGGTTGCCACTCCCTTATTTTAATTTTGTGGCTGCAGTCACCATCCGCAGTGATTTTGGAGCCCAGGAAAATAAAATCTGCCACTGCTTCAACTTTTTCCCCATCTATTTGACGTGAAGTGATGTGACCAGATATCATGATGTTAGTTTTTTGAATGTTGAATTTTAAACCAGTCTTTTCACTCTTTTCTTTCACTGTCATCAAGAGGCTGTTTAGTTCTTCTTCACTTTCTGCCATTAGAGTGCTGTCATCTGCATATCTGATATTTGATATTTTAATATCATATCTGCTTTTTGCATATCTGCTTTTGATATTTCTCCTTGAAAGCTTGATTCCAGCTTGTCATTCATCTAGTCCAGAATTTCACATGATGTACTCTGCATACAAGTTAAATAAACAGGGTAACGACATATAGTTTGACATACTCCTTTCCCAATTTTTGAACCAGTTTGTCGTTCCATGTCTGCTTATAGCTGTTGATTCTTGACCTGCATATAGGTTTCCCAGGAGGCAAATAATGTCATCTGGTATTCCCATCTCGTTAAGAATTTTTCACTGTTTGTGGAGATCCACACAGTCAAAAGTTTTAGCATAGTAAATGAAGCAGATGTTTTCCCTGAAGTCCCTTGTTGTTTTCTATGATCCAGTGCATGTTGACAGTTTGATGTCTGGTTCCTCTGTCTTTTCTAAAACCAGCTTGCACATCTGGAAGGACATGGTTCACCTATTGTTGAAGCTAAGTTTGAAGGATTTGAGCATTACCTTGCTAGCATGTGGAATTAGCACAATTCTATGGTAGTCTGAACATTCTTTGGCATTGTCCTTCTTTGACACTGGAATGAAATCTGACCTTTTCCAGTTCTGTGGCCATTGCAGGGTTTTCCAAATTTGCTGACATATTGAGTGCAGCACTTTAACAGCATCATCTTTTAGAATTTGAAATAGCTCAGCTGGAATTCCATAACTTCCACTAGCTTTGTTCATAGTAATGCTTCCCAAGGCCCACTTGACTTCACACTCAAGATGTGTGGCTCTAGGTGAGTGACCACACCATTGCATTTATCCTGGTCATTAAGACATTTTTTGGTATAATTTTTCTCTGTATTCTTGTCCCATCTTCTCCATCTCCTCTGTTTCTATCAATTTCTTGCCATTGCTGTCCTTTACTGTGCCAGCCTTTGTATGAAATGTTCCCTTAGTATCTCTAATTTTCCTGGAGAGACCTCTAGTCTTTCCCATTCTATTGTTTTCCTCTATTTCTTTGCAGTTTTCACTTAACAAGGCTTTCTTTTCTCTCCTTCCTATTCTCTGGAACTCTGCAATCAGTTGGGTTTATCTTTCTCTTTCTTTTATTGCCTTTTCTCAGCTATTTGTAAAGCCTCCTCAGACAACCATTTAGCCTTCCTGCATTTCTTTTTCTTTGAGATAGTTTTGTTCACATCTGTGCAATGTTACAAGTACTCCATTTGTAGTTCTTCAGGCACTCTGCCAGATCTAATCCCTTGATTCTATTTGTCACCTCCACTGTATAATCATAAAGGGTTTCAGGCCATACCTGAATGGCCTATAGGTTTCCCCTACTTTCTTCAATTTAAACCTGAATTTTGAAGTAAGGAGCTCATAACTGAGCCACAGTCAGCTTCTGGTCTTGTTTTTGCTGATCATATAGATCTTCTCCATCTTCTGCTGCAAAGAGTATAGTCAATCTGATTTCAGTATTGACTATCTGATGACGTCCCTCTATAGAGCTGTCTCGTGTTGTTGGAAGACGGTGTTTGCTATGATCAAGGCTGTTCTCTTGGCAAGACTATATTAGCCTTTGCCCTGCCTCATTTTGTACTCCAAAGCCAAACTTCCTCCCTGTTACTCCAAGTATCTCTTGGTTTTCTACTTTTACATTCTAATCCCCTATGATGAAAAGGACATCATTTTTGGTGTTAGTTCTAGAAGGTCTTATAAGTCTTCACAGAACTGTTCAGTTATATCTTCTTTGGCATTAGTGGTTTGGGCATAGACTTGGATTACTGTGATGTTGAAAGGTTTGCCTTGGAAATGAACAGAGAGCATTCTGTTGTTTTTGAGATTGCACCCAAGTACTGTATTTTTGGACTTTTTGTTGACTATGAGGGCTACTCCTTTTCTTCTAAGGGATTCTTGCCCACAGTAGTAGATACAATTGTCATTTAAATAAAATTCGCCCATTCCTATCCATTTTAGTTCACTGACTCCTCAGTTCAGTTCAGTTGCTCAGTCGTGTCCAACTCTTTGTGACCCCATGGACTGCAGCACGCCAGGCCTCCCTGTCATCACCAACTCCTGCAGTTTATTCAAACTCATGTCCATTAAGTCGGTGATACCATCCAACCATCTCATCCTTTGTCATCCCCTTCCCCTCCTGCCTTCAATCTTTCCCAGCATCAGGGTCTTTTCCAGTGAGTCAGTTCTTCACATCAGGAGGCCAAAGTATTGGAGTTTCAGCTTCAACATCAGTCCTTCAATGAATATTCAGGACTGATTTCCTCTAGGATGGGCTGGTTGGATCTCCTTGCTGTCCAAGGGACTCTCAAGAGTCTTCTCCAACACCACAGTTCAAAAGCATCACTTCTTCAGTGCTCAGCTTTCTTCATAGTCCAACTCTCACATTCATACATGACTACTGGAAAAACCATAGCCTTGACTAGATGGACCTTTATTTGCAAAGTAATTCTCTGCTTTTTAATATGCTGTCTAGGTTGCTCATAACTTTTCTTCCAGGGAACAAGTGTCTTTTAATTTCATGGCTGCAGTCCCCATCTGCAGTGATTTTGGAGCCCCCAAAATAAAGTCTGACACTATTTCCACTTTTTCCCCATCTATTTGCCATGAAGTGATGGGACTGGATGCCATGATCTTAGTTTTCTGAATGTTGAGCTTTACGCCAACTTTTTCACTCTCCTCTTTCACTTTCATCAAGAGGCTGTTTAGTTCTTCTTCACTTTCTACCATATGGGTGGCTTCATCTGTACGTCTAAGGTTATTGGTATTTCTCCCGGCAATCTTGATTCCAGCTTGTGCTCTTCCAGCCCAGCGTTTCTCATGATGTACTCTGCATATAAGTTAAATAAACAGAGTGACAATATACAGCCTTGACATACTCCTTTTCCTGTTTGGAACCAGTCTGTTGTTCCATGTCCAGTTCTAACTGTTGCTTCCTGAACTGCATTCCTCAGGAGGCAGGGCAGGTTGTCTGGTATACCCATCTCTTTCAGAATTATCTACAGAATTTTTCACTGATTCCTAGGATGTTGGTATTCACTCATGTCATCTCCTACTTGACCATATTTAGTTTACCTTGATTCATGGACCTAACATTCGAGGTTCTCATGCAATATTGTTCTTTATAGCATTGGACTTTATTTTACCACCAGATACATCCATAATGAGTGTCATTTCTGATTTGGCCCAGCTCTTCATTCTTTCTGAAGCTATTTCTCATTTCTTCCTCAATAGTATATTGGAAACCTACCAACCTGAGTGTCTCATCTTCTGGTGTCATATCTTTTTGCCTTTGTTTATGTGGTTCTCAAGGCAAAAATACTGGAGTATCTTGAAGTGAGATGCCAAATATGGTTAACTAGCTACAATTAGAAAAGGTTAGGATTGTACCCAGGTCTTGCTAGTTTAAAAGCTGATTTTCCTACTATATTAATTTTAGAGGGAGGATTTTAGTTAGACAAGGTATATATTATCGAATGTGATGACTTCATTCCCCACACTTTTTCCTTTTAAAAAATACCTGGGAAATTGTAAGTCATGAGTTTTTCTAATAATATGTTCCATGCCTCCTCAGCTAACCTTCAAGTTCAGATACGGCTCAAGTGAAAATTTCCCATACGCACTGATAGCCTCATAGCCTTAGCTGCTACCCCTCTCTATTTTTCCTTTTGGAAGCTTTGTCCAGTGCCTTGGGAGTTTGCTAAGCCCAGGGGCAGTGTAACCTATAGACAGCAGAGATTTCACTCAGTTGTAACCACCAAAAACAGACTCTTGAGAATCTTCAAAAATATCATTAGTGAGGGACAACTCTGAAGAAGTTTCTACTAGGATTCCTCTGAAGGTCCCCAGATGAATTGAGCCCAGGTACCCTCAGTAGCTACACGCTTACTGTCCCTTCTCCAACCTACAGCTCGTGTTTCCTGGGCTGTTGTTGCTTAGTCACTAGGTCATGTCTGACTCTTTTGTGACCCCATAGACGATAGCCCACAAGGCTCCTCTGTCTGTGGGATTTCTCAGGCAAGAATACTGGATGGGGGTGCCATTTCCTTCTCTAAGATATCTTCCCCATCCATGGATCGAACTTGCACCTCTCATATTGGCAGGAAGATTCTTTACTTCTGAGCTACCAGCGTTTCCTGGGATTCCCACTCAAATACAATCCATGCATGCAACTCTTTAACTTGGAATCTGCCTTCAGGTGCCTAGACCTATCTCCTGGAAGGTGATCTTTGTACCATCCCACCACAAATTCAGAACAACTTCTGCATTAATTTTTCAAAACTAATTGTCCCTGGATAAACATCAATTTCTTTAGAGAAATTAGTTTAAAATGATATTACCTGGCAGTATACATTTTAAAATGTGTTAAAATATCTTTGTGATAATGTCTTAAAGAAAATTATTTTCTTCTTCTTCATCATCATTAAAAAACATTTATTCACAATGATTCTGCAAACTTTCTTTCACCCCCGTAATGTCATTTCCAATGTCATCTATGACAAACGATTCATAGTAATCAGAATCATTGTCATTCTATTTATATATTTTTTAGAGATTTCTGCTGCTATAATTTGCATTTTCTCATTGGTACCTTATAGCTATGCGTTAGAAAGGACAGCTAGTACCATGATTTTACATAAGATGAACTAAAAGCTTTGGAAGAGCTAAGGCAAACTCAGTTACACTGCTATATATCTTTATACACAGAAAAATACAGTAATTTGTAATTTGTACAACCATAATTCTAAGGTTGTACAAGGTTACATTGCATTATTTATAATAATTAAATATATTTTAAAATGTAAGTGAAGTTCCCTACTAGCTGCTTATTTCCTGTCTGTGCTGCGTTAAGTCACTCAGTCCTGTCTGACTTCTTGTGACCCCACGGGCTGCAGCCCACCAGGCTCCTCTATCCACGGGGATTCTCCAGGCAAGAATACTAGAGTGGGTTGCCCTGCCCTCCTCCAAGGGATCTTCCCTACCCAGGGATCAAACCCAGGTCTCTCACGTGGTAGGTGCATTCTTTATCATCTGAGCCACCAGGGAAGCCCATGAATACTTGGGTGGGTGGTCTGTCTCTCCTTCAGGGGATTTTCCCAGCCCAGGAACTGAACCTGGGTCTCTGCATTGCTGCAGGTTCTTTACCAGCT
Organism: Muntiacus reevesi; assembly: GCF_963930625.1. Lineage (NCBI taxonomy): Eukaryota > Metazoa > Chordata > Mammalia > Artiodactyla > Cervidae > Muntiacus > Muntiacus reevesi. Next base: position 54,658,546 of record NC_089267.1, read on the forward strand.
GAGCTACCAGGGAAGCCCCTGCCACAGTCCCTGGGGTTGCAGAAGAGTCAGAAAGGACTGAGCAACTGAGTTTGCACGCACGCACAGGTGAGAAGCCCAGTGAAGAGATTCATAGGGGAAGGTCTGGGAGGGTCCCAAGTGCAGGAGCTGCTATTCCTATGGAGGTGGGGTGCATCAACCTCCTTGGATGTCTGCAGCTGTGTTTATGTACAGATGCCGCCGTGTGAAAGAGCTGCCATTTTCGTTGGCTAATCACTGCTTCCCAGAACCATCCTCACCTCCATCACCCCTTGTCCAAGCCTCCTGCTCCTCAGCAATACTACTGAGAGTAGCACCGTCTAGCCAGACTAGTGCTTGGCCCGCTTTTAATGTAGACAATTATAGACTTCAACTGCTCTGAAAATAGATGGCTGCAGTCCTAGACTGTTGTATGTGGATCTTCTTGTGTGTGAGTATGATCACCAATCTAAAAATTCTCCAGACCCTAAACTTCTGGGATTTTAATGGAAGCTTCATCACATAGACATGATCTGTCGGTCAGTTCAGTCGCTCAGTGGTTTCCAACTCTTTGTGACCCCATGGACAGCTTCCCTGTGCAATACCAGCTCCCAGAGCTTGTTCAGACATAGACATGAGCCATCATTAACTCTTTTTCCAGCCTTTCTCTCTTTCTCAAGAGAATGGGTGGCAGGGCTGAAAAATTTAAGCTTCTTATCACATTTTGGTCTTTCAGGCTAACAGCCCTCATTCAGGACCCATCTAAGAGCCCCACCCTGAAGAGTTGTCTCATTAGAACAAAGGACATGATTATTGCCTAGGAAATGATAAGGTTTAAGATCTCTGTGCCAGCAACTGGAAACAGAGATTAATATATCATATCTATTATCTCATATAGACACAACTGTGTTCTTAATAAATGGTGTTTGTGGTCATGTTAATGTTATAAAGAGAAATATATATTCGAAGAGAGGACTCATGCAACATATGAAACCAGGGGACCATCATAGGATTCTGGCACAAGACGTCCTGCAGCAAAACATCTTTTCCTCATTCTGAAACCACATTCTGATAAATGGGATGGGAGGTGAATATGCATTTTATAGAATACATGCTTTTATTAATTACACTGAAGAGTATAAACAAGATATTAAAAATGAAAACCATTGAGCAGACTCCTGATCCCTCAGGAGTCAGATCATGTCTCTAGGTCTGATCCACTTCACCTGATAAAAATCTTTTAATATCGTTTTAATAGCTGGGCTTTGCTTTCATTAAATTTAATTGACTTAGGCTATAGATTGCTGTGATTATACAATTTAGAAAGAAATTAGTTCAGAAACATAACCAAAAAATATTTTATAAGAAAAAGAAAAGCTTTTAATTAAAGAAATCATTCTTCTGTCATCAGTCTACCTAGTAGCGTTCAGAGGCATTGAAACTGTTAACTAATGAACTAGAATAACCTCAAAATTATGGTGACATACTAGAGTTTTAAATAACACTTGAGTTTAAATAGTTTCAGGTCTTTAATTGGAAGAATTCTCTTTGGTAAGACTTAAAAATGTAGCACAATTTTTTGATTTTACTTTTTAAAAGTTTTAGGACTGCTTTTTTTTTCCCCCCCTTTACCCATTTGGTTACTAAGCTTTAGTGTCAAATGTCTAACAGGCATGAAGTGGAGTTGAAACTTTGACTTATTATTCCCCTAGTTATTTTTATACACTTCATAAGGAACAAAGGCTTAAGATTTAGCCAGCATCAGAGCTTCACTCTTTCCTAAGGTTACTCAGTATGTGGAGTTTCCCTGAAGAATTCACTGAAGTAAAAATCTGATCAAATAATAATGAGGATCAAACAAGGCATTCAGACACAATGAAACGTTAGAAAATGGTTAAATGATAACAATGAAGTACTGCCATACTTTATACAGAAAGACTGAAATAAAATGATTTCCTGACTTGTTAAAAAAAGAAACACATCCTATCAATAAACGTTTCTCAATATGTGTATTTCACATAGAGCAAAATTCTCATTGAGGCAGATGTGATGAGAATGTTTGTCATTCAAATAACTTCAGTTTAGTAGACGCCTGCTCAACTGTAAACCTTCATATAAATTGTCATCATGTCTGCCTTTGTTATCATATCTGACACTTCTCAGGGAATAATCATTTCCTGTGCCTCATTTTTATTGATTCAGTTAATGTCATATATTTGTTTTCTTTTTTCTGACTCTGGTGCAAGTGCCATTCAAATTCAGAAGGTACTGAGGAGGTGTGCTGATTAAATCAGTAGGGGTATTACTTAATTCTTGTGGGAACTTCAAAAGAGGGAAATATTTACTCGTTTAATTATTAAATTCCTAAAAAGTACATAGATAGAGAAGGCATTTTTGTGGTTTTTTAGAATGTTAAGAATAAGACATTCTTAAGCAAGTAAGAAAGGAGATCTTTCTACATACATCTATTCATCCATCAATGAGATTCAAAATCTGTTATCAAAATATCTATAGTCTTCTAGTATTAAAACAATTTTCAGCTATATGCCTTCAACTCAAAAGATAACTAATGTTCATAACATTTTTATATCGACTGAAAATTTTCTGTTTGTTACTCACAGCATGAGAGCGCCATGGAACTGCCCACAATAGAAGCCTCTATTAACGGCATAGAATTAACAGCTAAACTATTGTCTGTTTTAGCTTTTAACGATTATGAATTTTTTTCTAATCACTCTGTATGCATCGTTGTATGTGCTCAGTCGCTTTAATTGTGTCTGACTCTTTGCGACCCTGTGGGCTGTAGCCCACCAGGCTCCTCCGTCTGCGGGATCTTCCCAGCAAGAATACTGGAATGAGTTTCCATGCCCTCCTTCAAGGGGTCTTCCTGACCTAGGGATCAAACCTATGTCTCCTGCATTGCAGGTAGGTTCTTCACCTGCTGAGCTATCAGGGAAGACCATGTACCATTGTAGAAACTGGTAAGAATTCAATAAATAGAAGAAATAAAAAGCTTGGATAATCCCACCACCAAGGACACATTGTTCTCTGCTGACTGAGCATACCGATTCCTTTAAAAAAGATATATTATTTATATTTTATTACATTTCCTTACACACACACACACACATATGTATATATGTACACAAACAGATACACACAGTAGAAATTTTATATATAATTTCATTTTTCAATATTTTGGAAACCCTATGCAACTGGTTTATAATGTTCATTGCCTTAAAATGCATTATTTTAATAAGCTATAATCTATTCCAATATTTGTTAATTCAAACTACTTCCCACTTCTGTTTCTGTATGCAATGCTGTAACAATTATTTTTTTTCCTCAAAGTTTGGTCCACATTTCTTATATTTCATCAGAGTAGCAAAATTGCATTCTCAGAACAAATGATATAAAAATTCAACTGTTGTAATCCATATTGCCAAATTATCTCTGTGATATTTCTATATAAGGAATCTGAAATCATTACCAAATCTAAAATCATATACCAAATTCTGCCAAATATTTCACTATCGTGTGTAAACTACAAACAATTTTTTGGCTTTGAATTTCTCCATCATTCTTGCATGTTACAATGAAACTGTTCCAAACACTAGAGTGATAACTTACTACCATTAAACACTGGGATAAAAATCTGTATGCTACCATTTATCTTTAAATAAATAATAACACATTTGATAATAATACTTTTGCATTTGCCAAGTACACAGTGCTCTAATATTAGAATACTGTGCAGTTGTAGAAGAGGACAGTTGATCTTGGATATTTACAGAGTTGTCACATCCTTATTGTTTGACAATCAGGTTGAATAAGATTAGAGTTATATATCAATTTGAATCAAAGAATTCTGGATAAAGTCAAAACGATTGCTACAAACAATGAACCATAACATCATCAGCTAAGTTTCGCTGCCTCAGAAGTATCCTGTCAAATCATGCACGAATAGACGAGGGACTAGAAAACATACCAAGATACCCTGACCATCTGTTGGTAGGTTATCAAACAGAAGTTGGTGCCAATAAGGCAGTAAATGTAACATCAAGGTCAGCATCTAAAGGTTACGGTACTATACTTTCAAAAACCAATACATAGGTTCAGACTCAAACATCTTTCCTCTGCTAAAAATAAAAAGTTTAAGCTGCATCTTGCATATTGTATTCAGTATCAAGTGTGGAAAGAGATAGCTCTCTAATAGGTAGTGTGTTACTCCCTTCATTGCTGTTGCCTCCCAACGAGCAAGCCTGCAGGTACTTTCTGACCTCCCACATTCTTCATTTTGCCCTGCCCTGCGGTTATGGTTACAGGACAAGATACACTAACATGTTGAAATCCTCTCTCTAATTTATTAATCTACTCCTTACAAGGTAATGTTTGGTCTCAAATTTCACAAATAGTTTGTTCTGAAACAAACTCTATCTCTTCTAAACATGGTTTGACAGGACTATTTAGACACACAGCCATTTTTAAAGGTGTAATTGATACATAGCAATGTTAGGTTCATCTGTACAGCATAATGATTGATATTTGTATATATTGTGAGGTGATGACCACAGTGTCTAGCTGAAATCTGTCATCATACAGTTACCTATTTTTTCTCATGATGAAAACTTTTAAGATCTATGTTCTCAGCAGCTTTCAAATACAGAATGCAGCATTAATAACTATGGACACCATAATGTACATTAAATTGCATGTATTATTTATTTCACAATTGGAAATTTATATCTTTTGAACCTCTTCACCCATTTCATTCACTTCTCACCCCCTGCCTCTGGTAACCACCAATCTGTTCTCTGTATCTATGAGTTCATTTGTTGTTATTCTTTGTGAGATTCTATGTGTAAGCCAGATAATATGGATTTTGTGTTTCTCTGTCTTGACTTATGTCACTTAGTATAATTCCTTCACAGTTTATTCATGTTGTTGCAAATGACAAAATTTCATGTTTTATGGCTGAAAAACATTCCAAAGGCTAATAGAGTTCTGCCAAGGGAATGCACAGGTCATAGCAAACACCCTCCTTCAACAACACAAGAGAAGACTCTACACATGGACATCACCAGATGGTTGACACCAGAATAAGATTGATTATATTGATTATATTCTTTGCAGCCAAAGATGGAAAAGCTCTACACAGTCAGCCAAAAAAAAAAAAAAAAAAGACTGATGGCTGACTTTGACTCGGACCATGAACTCTTTATTGCCAAATTCAGACTGAAATTGAAGAAAGTGGAGAAAACCACTAGACCATTCAGGTATGACCTAAACCAAATCCCTTATGACTATATGAGCGAAAAGTAAAGATATGACCATTTGAATGCAGAGTTCCCAAGAATAACTAGGAGAGATAAGAAAGCCTTCCTCAGTGATCAATGCAAGGAATAGAGGAAAGCAATAGAATGGGAAAGACTAGAGATCTCTTCAAGAAAACTAGAGATACCAAGGGAACATTACATGTAAAGATGGTCTCAATAAAGGACAGAAATGGTATGGACCTAACAGAAGCAGAAGATATTAAGAAGAGGTGGCAAGAATACACAGAAGAACTGTACAAAAAAGATCTTCATGACCCAGATAATCACAATGGGGTGATCACTCACCTAGAGCCAGACATCCTGGGATGTGAAGTCAAGTGGACCTTAGGAAGCATCACTATGAACAAAGCTCAAGAGCTTTGTTCATAGCTAGCTTTGATGGAATTCCAGTTGAGCTATTTCAAATCCTGAAACATGACGCTGTGAAAGTGCTGCACTCAATATGTCAGCAAATTTGGAAAATTCAGCAGTGGCCACAGGACTGGAAAAGGTCAGTTTTCATTCCAATCCCAAAGAAAGGCAATGCCAAAGAATGCTCAAACTACCACACAATTGCATTCATCTTACACGCTAGTAAAGTAATACTTAAAATTCTCCAAGTCAGGCTTCAGCAATACGTGAACGGTGAACTCCCAGATGTTCAAGCTGTTTTAGAAAAGGCAGAGGAACTAGAAATCAAATTGCCAACATCTGGTGGATCATAGAAAAAGCAAGAGAGTTCCAGAAAAACATCTATTTCTACTTTATTGACTATGCCAAAGCTTCTACTGTGTGGATCACAATAAACTGTGGAAAATTCTGAAAGAGATGGGAATACCAGATCACCTGACCTGCCTCATGAGAAACCTGTATGCAGGTCAGGAAGCAACAGTTAGAACTGGATATGGACCAACAGACTGGTTCCAAATAGGAAAAGGAGTATGTCAAGGCTGTATATTGTCACCCTGCTTATTTAACTTATATGCAGAGAACATCATGAGAAACACTGGACTGGAAGAAGCGCAAGCCAGAATCAAGATAACTGGGAGAAATATCAATAACCTCAGATATGCAGATGACACCACACTTATGGCAGAAAGTGAAGAAGAACTAAAGAGCCTCTGATGAAAGTGAAAGAGGAAAGTGAAAAAGTTGGCTTAAAGTTCAACATTCAGAAAACTAAGGTCACGGCATGCAGTCCCATCACTTCATGACAAATAGAATACAGTAGACACAGTGGCTGACTTTATTTTTGGGGGGGCTCCAAAATCACTGCAGATGGTGATTGCAGCCATGAAATTAAAAGATGCTTGCTCCTTGGAAGGAAAGTTATGGCCAACCTAGACAGCATATTATAAAGCAGAGACATTATTGTGTCAACAAAGGTCCGTCTAGTCAAGGCTATGGTTTTTCCAGTGGTCATGTATGGATGTGAGAGTTGGACTATAAAAAAAGCTGAGCACCGAAGAAGTGATGCTTTTGAACTGTGGTGTTGGAGAAGACTCTTGAGAGTCCCTTGGACTGCAAGGAGATCCAAGCAGTCCATCCTAAAGGAGATCAGTCTTGGATGTTCATTGGAAGGACTGATGTTGAAGCTGAAACTCCAATATTTTGGCCACCTCATGCAAAGAGTTGACTCATTTGAAAAGACCATGATGCTGGGAAAGATCAAGGGCAGGAGTAGAAGGGGATGGCAGAGGATGAGATGATTGGATGGCATCACGGACTCAATGGATATGGGTTTGAGTAAACTCCAGGAGTTGGTGATGGACAGGGAGGCCTGGCATGTTGTGATTCATGGGGCCACAAAGAGTCGGATATGACTGAGTGACTGAACTGAACTGAACTGAATTGAATATGATATTAATATATAGTATATATAATAGAATATATTATATAATAATATATAATTATATAATATATATATTGTCCATTCATCCATTGATGGACACTTAGATTGTTTCCATGTCTTGGCTGCTGTAAATAATGCTGCAATGAACATAGAGGTGCATGAATCTCCTTATTTTTAAATTTTCTCTGAATAGATATCTAGAGGTGAAGTTGCTTGGTGGTGCTATTTTAAATTTTTTGAGGAGCCTCTATACTGTTTTCCGTGGTGAATAACTGCACTAATTTACATTTCCACCAACAATGTACAAAGCGTTCCCTTTTTTTCACATCCTCACCAACACTTATTATTTCTTTTCGTCTTGATAACAGCCTTCTGACAGGTGTTAACTGATATCCCATTGCGGGTTTACCTTGCATCTCATTGATGATTAATGATATTGCACTTCTTTTCATGTGCCTTTTGGCCTTATGTATGTCTTCTTTGGAAAAATGTTTATGTCTTCCGCCTCCTTTTTAAATATTGGATTATTTGAGTGTTCTTTGATGTTGAGTTACATGAGTTCTTTGTCTATATCAGATAGTAACCCTTTATTATATATCTGGTTTGCAAGTATCTTCTCTGATTCAAGAGGAAATCTTTTTGCTGTTTATAGCTCTTTTGCTGTGCCCATTCATCCATTCTCAAAGCTAGGCTAGAACAAAGCTTGCTGTGATGGTTAATTTTATGCCCTATCATTTGGCCAAACACTTCTTTGGGTGTGTCTGTGAGAGAATTTCTAGATGAAATTCGTATTTTAATTGGTGGAGTGAGTAAAGCAGATTGCCCTCCCTTATGTGGATGTGCATCATTCAGTCAATTGAATATTTGAAAAGAACAAAATGAGTGAGCAGGAACTCACTTCACCACAAAAATGTGACAAGGGGCCTATGCTTAGGGGATTCACTAGTTTTACCATATTCCCCACCATCCTGAAGCAGCTGTCTTGACAGAATGACCGAACAGCTTTTCAAAGTCTCAGTTACAGGGCTAGTTGAGTGGCTATACCTGGAAGAGTTAGGTCAAAATTCTTTGTAGAAAGTTGTGCATGCACTTGAATCAGTCTGACATATGCTGCTGCTTCACTCACAGCCAGGCTTGAGGTCCTGGAATAATGGCCATAAATGTGAGAGATATCACTCACTCTTACACTTGATCCCACCAGCAATATTTTCACTTCCTGTTCCCGTGAGTTTATGCTCTGCTAGTCTAGAGGTCTATGCTAAAAAGGAGGCATTTCCACCAGGAGACACAAGGATGATTCCATTGAATTAGAAATTAAGACCAGAGACCAGCCATTGTCCACAATGCGTATGCCTTTGGATTAACAGGCAAAGAAGGGATTTACTATACTTGCTACAGTGATAATCCTGAACATCAAGGGGAGATTGGACTACTATTCCACCAGGTAAAGAATCACAGCAGGCTGAAGTGCTTGCTGAAGGCAAAGGAAATACAGAATGAATAGTGGATGAAGGTAGTTATAATATAAGCTATAACCTTGTGACCACTAAAGAAGGATTGTGATTGTTATTAGTATTTTCTCCATATTTTGCTGTGAATCTGTGCATGCATATATGAAGTAAATGTGTTTGTTTTCTTCCCTCTGTATTCCCTCATCGTATAACCCAAGATGTGTTAGCTTTATATCATAATGTTTAAGTACCACTAATTAGTTATGGAATATCAAGGAGAAGAATAAACATCACTCAAGGACTTTACCTTCTCTTCTGAGAAAGGGGTTAGTGAGTTTTTGATTGTACACAGAGAGCTGTATTATGTTGGGTAAAATTATGACCTTGTCCTTATTTGAAGCCTAAGTATGATTTAAGAAGATGGAAGGCAACGGCACCCCACTCCAGTCCTCTTGCCTGGGAAATCCCATGGACGGAGGAGTCTGGTAGGAAGCAGTCCAAGAGTCATGAAGAGTCGGACATGACTCAGCGACTTCACTTTCAATTTTCACTTTCATGCCCTGGAGAAGGAAATGGCAACCCACTCCAGTGTTCTTGCCTGGAGAATCCCAGGGATGGGGCCGCACGGAGTCAGACACGACTGAAGTGACTTAGCAGTAGCAGCAACAGCAATATAGGTCCCAGGCTGACAAAGGGTGGACTTGTGATGGTTAATTTTGTGTGTCAATTTGACTGGGCCTTGGGGTGGGTACCCAGACTTCTGGATGAACATTATTCTGGGTATGTCTGTGAGGATATTTCTAGAAGAGAGTAATATTTGAATTAAATGGAACAAAGAAAATAGCCCTGTCTAATGTGAATGGGTTCATCCAGTCAAAGACCAGAATAGAACAAAAAGTCTGAATGAGAGGCAACTCCTGCCAGACTGCGTGTCTCCCAGCGTTGATCTTCTCTAGCCTGTAGGTTCAGACTGAAACATTGGCTCTTCCTGGGTCTTGAGTCGGTAAGCTTTCAGACCAGACCTACACATCAGATCTCCTGCTTCTCCAGATTGTCAGCCTCAGATCTTGGAGTTTCTGGTCTTGGGGACTAAGGCAATTTCAAACCCAGGCACCATGTTCCCTTCTATGAGTTGGGTGTCTGTCCTTTTAATAGTATATTCAGAATCTTTAATAATATATCCAGAACCTTTAGTAGTTTATCCAGAAACTGAACACCTCTAATCTTCTGCACTGCCACAAACTTGTTCCAAGCTGGGAGCTGCCCCCGTTTCATGCCTAGATAATTGCAAAAGCCTCCTAATTTTCTTCTGCTTTGGCCTCTGCCCACCGTCTCATAGCCCTATTCTCAACACAGCAGCTACAGTGATCCTGTTAAAACATAAGTCAGGCTGTATTATTCCTCTGCGAATAACCCTGCAAGGGCTTCCATTTCACTAAGAAAAAAAGCCAGCCTTATCTTAGCAGGACTGAGCCTGGCTGATATGGCTGCCCACCACCTCTCTTCTCCTATGGCCTACTTTTCTTGCTCTCATTTTCTCTGCTCACACACCTTCTATCCCCACTGGCCATTAAACACACTGGGCCAACTCCCATCTCTAAGCTTCTGCATGTGCGTCTCTCTCCACTCAGAGGTTCTTCCCCAGATATCTGTGTGGCTTGCTCATGCCCCTTTAGGATCTGTATTCAAATATCAGCTTTTCCATGAGACCAGATGAGGTCACTCAGTCTGACGTATACACACTGCCATATATAAAATAGGTAACGAATAAGGACCTACAGGATATCACAGAGACATCTGCTCAACACTCTGTAATGACCTATATGGGAAAAGAATCTAAAAAAGGGTGGATATATGCATATATATAACACATATGTATGCATATGTATATGTGTATAGCACTTATATATGTATACACATATTTTACATATGCATATGTATAATACACATATATAGCATATGTATATATATGTCTAACACATATATGTATAACACTCTGTAATGACCTATATGGGAAAAGAATCTAAAAAAGGGTGGATATATGTATATATGTAGCATATATACAAATGCAGCATACGTGCATATGTATACATGTACCATATATGTATACATGTATGTGTGTGGCATGCATGTGTGTTATGTATATATGTTACATATGTATATATGTATATATGTAACTGATTCACTGTGCTGTACACCAGAGCATAATGCAACATTGTAAATCAATTATATTCCAATAAAATTTTTGAAAGATAAAATAAAATTCCAGCCACCTTCTGATACTTTTTCCCCTTTCCTGCTTCATGGTTTCTTTCTACATTTACCATTATCTAACAGACTATGCATTTACTGGCTTATCTTATTTATTATCTGTTCTTTGCCTAAAATGTTGCCACCATAAAGGAGATTTTTTTTATTTCATTCACTGCCACATCCTCCATCTCTAGAGCGTGCCTAGCATATTTTATGTGCTCAGTAAATATGTGTTCTGTGAATGATTACAACTTGGAAATGCTGTATTGTGTATGTGAGCAGAGAAAAAAGAAATCATTAAAGATGAAGTGGTAAAGAATCTGCCTGCCATTGCAGGGGATGCAAGAGAAGGGAGTTTGATCCCTGGGTCGGGAAGATCCCCTGGAGTAGGAAACGGCAACCCTCTCCAGGACTCTTGCCTAGAAAACTCCATCGACAGAGGAGCCTGGTGGGCTCTAGTCTATGGGGTTGCAAAGAGTCAGATGTAACTAAGCAAACAGACCCACACATGCACACACACGCACAGTTGTCTTAAAATATTGTATTAGTTTCAGGTAGACAGAAAAGTGATTCAGTTATATATGTGTGTTTATATATATATATATATATGTATGTATGTATGTTTATATATAAATCTATTCTTTTTCAGATTGTTTTGCATTATAGGTTACTACAAAATATTGAATATAGTTCACTGTGCTATACAATAGGTCCTTACCACTTACCTATTCTGTAAATTGTCGTCTTAGTCACTAACTCTTTTAAGACCCTATGGACCTTAGCCCATCAGGCTCCTCTGTCCTTGGGATTTCCCAGGGAAGAATATAGAAGTGGGTTGCCATTTCCTTCTCCAGGGGATCTTCCTGACCCAGGAATCAAACCCATGTCTTCTGCATTAGCAGGCCGAGTTTTTACCACTGAGCCACCAGGGAAACCCATTCTCTATATAGTGGTATGTATACGTTTCTTGCAAACTCCTAATTTATCCCTCATCACCCCCTTTCCCCCTTGGTAACCACAAATTTGTTTTCCACCATATAAAAGAAAAAGATACAAATGATCTTATTTACAAAGCAGAAATAGACCCACAGACATAGAAATGCTGTATTAATATTGCTGTATGCTGAATGAGTTCACCAGCTTTAGAGAAGATTGCCTTTAAAGATGAACTCAGAGCACACCTTTTTTGTTTGTTTGCCTATTTTTTGCTCACTTCCAGAACTACTAAGGTATAAGACACAGTTCTGACCCTGAAAAATCTAGCAAGGAAGAAAAGGTACTTAAAACTGTAATGCGCAGTTTTGCAGAATGCCCGCACCAGGGTTACTCCTGGGATTTACATTTGTGGCTGAATGCTGATTGTAGGCTGCTTCTTCCTTCTTACTCAAAAGGCAAGAGAAGGAGAATGTGCTAAAAAATGCCATCTTTATCTTCCTCCTTTTTTTTCTGTGAAGCTAAAACTCCTCCTGGTTCACCTCTAAAGAATTCCCTGGAATATATTGGCCATCCTTGCCACCCATTCTTTAATTTTCCACAGTGAGCTGCCTCAATTTAAAGACACTTTTTATCTTTTGATTTTTATTGGGGTATAGCTGATTGACAATGTTGTAATAGTTTCAAGTGGACAGCAAAAGGACTCAGCCACATATACATGTTTCTATCCACCCCCAAACTCCCCTCCCATCCAGGCTGCCACATAGCATTGAGCAGAGTTCCCTGTTCTGTACAGTCAGTCCTTGTTGGTTATCCATTTTCTGTTATTATTCAGTTTTTTCAAGTTTATTTTTATTGGAATACAATTGTTTACAATGCTGTGTTAGTTTCTGCTGTACAGTAAAGAGAAGCACTTGGAATATATGTGTGAATGTGCTGATCTCAAACTCCCTAACTATGCTTTCCCCCCACAGCCCCCACCTCCCATCAATTCATAAATTCATTCTCTAATTCTGTGAGTCTGTTTTTCTTTTATGTAAGTTCATTTGTATCATTTCTTTTTAGACTCCACATAAAAGGGATATCATGCCCTAGAGATTTGGAGCTTGATAACAGATTCTGGACAAACCTTCTGTCCCAGGACTAATGGGATTTTCCACCTCTACACTCCCAAATCTGACGCTTTTTCCCCCTCTTTCAATGCAATGGTGAGCAAGTCCCAATTTGGACTCTTAATCACACTCAACCACATCTCTCCCTTTTGAATCTCATGGCTTTTCTTCTGTCAGTTGCATCATTTCCCATATGAGTTATCATAACTAGTCTTCTAGGCTGCAGGCTGGTTTGGCTTCTGATCTCTTCGATACCCCATTTGATGAAAGATGGATTAAAAATCCAAACCTCTGAAAAGCTAAAAAGTGTGATTTCACTGCTTAAATCCACTTCGTGGCTCACCAATGCCTTCAGGATCAAGTTCAAACTCCAGATAGCCATGTTTGCTGGTGATCTGGCATCTGCAAAAGTCTGCAGACTTGATTTTTCTGACTCATGAAGTTTTACCATCCATCCATGCTAAAGTACTTAAGGATCTTTGAAAATGCCACACTAGACTTTTTGTGCAGAATATATTACCTTTCTCACCCAGCCCCTCAGCTGGCAAATTCCTTCTCACTATTCAAAATGTAACTCAGATGTCTTATCCACCAAGAAGTTTTCCTGATCTCATTTTGCCTTCTTCAGTCATCTATTTTTCATTCTGGCTGGAATGCCAGTGCTCTGAGTACCCTGTACTCGCACTTTTAACGGAGAACTTGTCATACTGTGTTGTAATTATATGAACTCTTCGTACTTCATTTCCTGCTTAAGTTCTAAAACCTTCAGGGCTTAACGAACTCTAACTTCTCATCGTCCACCTGCATCTAAGCTTCCCTTCCTCGATGTAGCCCTCTCTCATCATGATAACCATGATAACCCTTGTAGGTCTTAGAATGACCATTACCTTGGGTTGAAGAGCTTAGCATGTTTCTAGAATTTTTAAACCAGTGACACAGTTAACCATTTCAGGTAAAAACACAAAGGTTTTTCTCATTTTATTATTTATGAAATGCATCTCAGTTGATTTTAAAGGGAAGAAAAAAAAAATAGCCTTGGCTATGGAGTATCTAAGGATGCAGCTAGAATTTTGTATAATTTTGTAGAGAAGAAAATTGACTTCATAGATTTAACTTTATTTGATGTAGTGCTTTAACATGCTTTAACAGTGCTTTAAATATAATTATTTAACTCACTATATAATTTTAATGGTAATTATAGACCTACAACATGTAACTAGAACCTTCATATTTATTTCTCTGATCTCCCATGAGACTAGGAGTCTATTGCTTTTTTAGGGATTGCAGGTTCTGATGCTACTTGTCCCCAGTCAACCACAAAGAAAGCCTTATTATCTGCCTGTTGGGGAAACTTGTGCATCAAATCCCTGACTCTGATGATATTTTCTTCTCTTCATACTGTGTGAAAAGCTGGGATATAGTCACTGTTGGCCTGTTTGCTTCCCTCCCATTCATACAAGATTTACCCTTAGGAGTGGCTGCCTTCATTTTTGATTTTTTCTCATCTCCCAGAATTCAGTGGCTTTAAGCCACCTTTTGGACTAACCTTCTGATCAGGGCACTTGGCGATATTCCAGTCTGTAATCTCCTCTCCACTGGTGGGTCTGTTTTCTGAGAAGCCTGGGAGAAGGAAAATTTGGCTGTCCTTGGAGCTAAAGTATAATACCAGATCGGATATGTTAGGTATTAAATGCATACAAATTATAAGCTACAAGTGTTCAAAAGCTACCATTTTAAAAACAGAAGTTAATGGAAGGTAACCAAAATGAATCTTGCCAAGAATGGTGTAAAAGTCACAGAGTATAAATTAGATATAGATTTGCCATGAAGAAGATGGAATTGTAACAGAAAAGATAGTGAAGTGAAGTGAAGTCGCTCTGTCATGCCTGAATCTTTGTGACCCCATGGACTGTAGCCTACCAGGCTCCTCCGTCCATGGGATTCTCTAGGCAAGAATACTGCAATGGGCTACCATTTCCTTCTCCAGGGGATCTTCCCAACCCAGGCATCAAACCCAGGTCTCCCGCATTGGAGGCAGACACTTTAACCTCTGAGCCACCAGGGAAGCCCTAATAGAAAGGAGATGAGGAAATATACATCAACTGGTATTTTTAGCCTTTTATTGGGCCTTTGGAATGGAATTCTTGAGGCATTAATACTGGACTGGGTTGCCATTCCTTCTCCAGGGAATCTTCCCAACCCAGGATTTGAACCTGGGTCTCCTGTATTGTGAGCAGATTCTTTACTGTCTGAGCTATCAGGGAAGCCCATAATATATGCAAATACTATTAACTATTATTAATTTTATTATTATTATTATCATTGTTATAATCACTGTTAAGTTTTCTTCTCAGATATGCATCTAAAATGATTAGAAATTTATTGCCGTTTGAAAAATAATAGAGAATTTTGTAAACATCTCACAGATGATGATGCTCTTTTAAGAATCTGAAAAGTCGTGATGGCTCAATGAGTTTTAGAACTCATTTGGGGCAGGCCAAATATGTCCTACATTGTATTTTCATATATAGTATTCTCCTAATTACATATATTGTTACGGAAAAAAAAGCAACCCATGTTTCTTTAGTGTCATTTAATAAAATTAAACTAATCAATCAATAAATCTCATCTTCAGTTGGATATTGCTGTGCCAGTCTGCGGACTGCCATTGTGAAGTGCATCCTGGGACTAGAATGAGTACATGGTTCCCTTAGCTTACATCATCCCACATCTTAAGCTGTTTAATCCATAAAGCCCAGAACATGGTGAAATACTTTTATTAACCATACTTTTGGTAGGGGAAAGAGAATTACTGCTTGTCCTTGGTGGGTATGATGAGCTTTTTTTGAATTAGTATCTTATGAACACTGATAATGCAGTGGCTCATAAGCTTATGCTATTTGGTCCCTTGTTTAGGTTGTAACTCTGAGCTCTTTAGTTGCTATGGTGATGGTAATGATAAAGGCTGATTGGAAGAAGACAACATCTTATCTGGGATTTTTGTTGTTGAGAGGGGAAACCACACTCCAAGTTGCCCTATTAGACAAGATACTGGGTTGCATCTATGTTGATTAGTAAGATTCACTTTTTTTAGTATCGATAGTTTTGGTGTGGTACTTTATGACTAAACCCTCTAAGAACTGATTTGGGATTTAGCAAGTTTAACATATCCTAATATCCCTCTGATGAGCTTTCTCTGAGAGTAGTTGATCAGCATATGAATTATTATAAGAGAAGAAATACTACATTTAATACCAAAAAGCCAATTTCGAAGTTCAACCAATGTACAAAATAGTTTTTGCATTGATACAATTATTCAATAAGACTCCATTAAACAGTCAGGAAGCTATAGGAACTCCAGCAATAAGTAAATTATGAGGGCTTATTTCCTTTTAATTCTCTGATCCCAGCTGGAACAAGGTGTGATTGGAGAATGGCTTAATTGTTCATGGACATCTGTCTTTGGAGTCAATTGAAAAATAATACCTTGGGCATAATATGGCCTCCAGAATTTTTGACATTTTTATATCATTCACAATCAAGCCTTTGTCAAAAAGTCAGGCAGTGAAACTCCTAAAAACTTACGGATACATTTAGGGTAGAGGGGAATAAAAACCTGGTAATATATCAATATGCACAGCTGGAAAGCAGATGTTCAATTGAATGATCTCAGTACTTAGAGAAAGCCATTAAACCTGTTACTTACCTAAACGAGAAATCCTCATAATTTATTGTCCTCATATTTGACTGACTTCTTTTGACTCCTTTAAATTAACTCTGGAATGATTATTTCTATTATTATTGTTGTTGTGGAAACCAATTACCATGGAAGTTTGACTCTATGCATTACTGTAACATGAGTGCTAAGAAATGCCCAAGGCTGCTGTCAATCAAAGTAACCAGTGAGTTACGAGTTGTTTACTGCAGTGGGAAATGAAGTGATAAATGTGTGCCAACCGGTAAAACGTGACACTGAGTATTAGAAACACCATGCTTAAGTAGATTTTACTCATCTCTCAGTGCCAAAATGTAGTTTTAACCGAGTCTTCATTATCAAAAGAGACATGTAGCATTCAGCTTTGAAAATACTGATTGTGCGGTTCGAATTCTTTAAGGGCTGTGCATCTGGGGGCGTGCCGACATATTTCAATCTAGGTGCAATTTCGTCCTTTTGCTGTATTACTGGCCAATCACATAAGCTTCTATCAGCTCTTTAGATTCAACCAAATTTTGCTGATGAATCAGTGTGGGCTCACAGTATGACTAGTTTTCCAAGGATAGCATCAGAGCAAGCCTACAGGCTTACTACCTACAAGTTTTCCAGGTGCTGTCTCACTGACTGTCCAAAGTGAAATGATGATTCACCCACCTTTGGACTGAGGAGGGGCTTTTTGCTGTCTTTTTTTCTTTTTTTTTTTTGAGTTGTACCCAACTCTTTCGCGACCCCGTGGGCTGTCTACGGGGTTTTGCAGGCAAGAATACTGGAGTGGGTTGCCATTTCCTTCTCCAGGGGAACTTCCCGACCCAGGGACTGAACCTGTGGCTCCTGCCTTGTCTCATACATTGCAGGAGTGTTCTTTACTGCTGAGTCACCACGAAAGCTCTGACTACTTTAGCGAACCTTAAAGAGACTTCACAGGGATTTGTATCATCCTTAAAAAAATTAAAGGCCACATCTTGCTAGCATTATTTGATGTTCCATAGTTACTTTAAGTTCACATTGCACGGCCTCTTCTCCTGAGATGTACTAATAGGATTCCTTTAGGGGTCCTATCAGAGGCCAAAACTGTCCTGCAGCACTAGATACACTTAATGAGATGCCCAGAGGAGCTGGCAAGAAAGATTCCAACTCTGAGAATACCACTTAAGCATGAGTACTGCGTGCCCACTCCAGAGGGAGAAAGATCCCTTTTCTCACAGTCTCTTATTAAAAACAAAAATTAAATGCTTGTGAATTGGTGCTCTATGAGTCTAACTCTGCCATCTCCCTGAACACATAATTAGATAATTACATTTTAGACAAAAGAGTACTATAGTAATTCACAGCACAAATTCCAGCTAGGGAATAGAAATTGATACATGAAATATGTATCAATACAAATATAAATACATGCATATGTGTTCTTTGCAGGCTTCTGCTATTAAGGGCCATTAAAAACACTGAAGCAAACAGCTCCTGGGGATTAAGCTCTAAGAGCCCTCTTTATAATCAGAAGGCAGCTAATCCCTGCTTACCTATTTGAATGCTTAGTTTCCCCAATACAACATTAAACTATTATTTTTTATTCGTGATGCCACATGAGAAAGCAAATACTGCCCAAAAATATCATCCCCAAAAGATTTTGGGATGCTTCCAGATTGAATAAACCTAGATGTTAAAAAAAATAATACAGCTTGGATCACAGAATTTTTAAAAAGGTTAAGTCCAGGTAAAATTCATTAACTCATTCATTTCAGCTCTCTTGACATTACCCATGACTATCTCCCACTTAACTCCTTCCTCAAGCTTCTTTTCCCCCGTCAAGTTGCATTTCTAGGTTCAGAGAGTAGGTCTTCAATTTTTCCTGACACCTATCTATAAATTTCCCTTAAGTTCTTAGGCAGATTTTGCATCTGCTTTATCTGCTAAAATGTTATGACCTTGTAACCTTGAGGACATCACCTTCTGACCATTGATGGTGGTCAGAGATTGTCATAGTTCTGTTCAGAAGGGAGCTGAGACATTCTTGAGGCTTCCTTCTTCAAGTATTTCCTGTATATGTACATATGCTGTTGGTTTAAAAGCATATGGGATAAATACCATAAGCACTAAATACCAACACTTCTGTGTTCCTATTACTTCAACAGAAGATTTCAACAGAAATGCTTCTGGGCATCTTCCTTATGTTTCCGATCATAGTTATCTCTTGTGTAACAAAAATTGAGTAGCAAAATGCTTACCTGTGCTCATTCCCTTCAGTTGTGTCTGGTTCTTTATGACCCTATGTGACTGTAGCCCACCAGGCTCCTCTGTCCATAGGATTCTCCGGGCAAGAATACTGTAGTGGGTTGCCATTCACTTCTTCAGGGGATCATCCCGACTCAGGGATCTAACCCAGGCCACCTGCATTGCAGGCAGAATCTTTGCCCACCGAGCCACCTGGGGAGCCCTGCAAAATACTTTTATACAAGTCTGCTTAAGAAGAAAGTAAATGATAAATAAAATGAATAAACAAGAACCTACTGCATAGTACAGTGAACTGTATGTTCCATATTATGTGATAAACCAAAATGGAAAAGAATATAGCAAGTAATGTATATATATATTGGAAAAGGCAATGGCACCCCACTACAGTACTCTTGCCTGGAAAATCCCATGGACAGAGGAGCCTGGTAGGCTGCAGTCCATGGGGTCGCTAAGAGTCAGACACGACTGAGCGACTTCACTTTCACTTTTCACTTTCATGTACTGGAGAAGGAAATGGCAACCACTCCAGTGTTTAAGCCTGCAGAATCCCAGGGATGGGGCCGCACAGAGTCGGACACGACTGAAGTGACTTAGCAGCAGTAGCAGTATATATATATATGTGTGTGTGTATATATATATGTATATATGTATGTATGTATGTATAAATGATTGCCTTGCCATACTGCAGAAATTAATACAACATTGTAAATCAACATATTTCAATAAAATGATTTGAAAAATTAAAAAAGAAGATAAATAATATTAATTTAGTGGAATTGCTTGTATTGCCTTTAAACTTACAGTTTAAATGCTCACAGTTTAAATACTATATCTTTTATATTAATATGCAAATGCAATGAGAAATATTTTCTTCCCTTACTCCCATATCCTTATTTTTATCAATTCTTCGTAAGGAAGATGGTCAATGACTTCTGCTTTTCCAGGTAGTATTCTCTCTTAGTCTCAAAACAGCATTTATTTAAAAAGAAACACATTTTGATAATAAGTATAAATAGACTTCATATATATAGATATATATGTTCATATGTGTGCATGTGTGTGTGTGCGTGCACTTGCGTGGTTCCTCACTCAGTTGCGCCCAAATCTTTTTGACCTCATGGACTGTATGCTACCAAGCTCCTCTGTCCACGGGATTCTCCAGGCAAGAATATTGGAGTGGGTTGCCATTTGCTTCTCCAGGAGAACTTCCTGACCCAGGGATCGAACCCTGTTCTCCTATATTGCAGGCAGATTCTTTACCATCTGAGCCACCAGTGACGCCCATATTCATGTATCAGTTCCGTTCAGTTCAGTCACTCAGTCATGTCCTACTCTGCAATCCCATGAATCGCAGCACGCCAGGCCTCCCTGTCCATCACCAACTCCTGGAGTTTACTCAAACCTATGTCCATTGAGTCGGTGATGCCATCCAGCCATCTCATCCTCTGTCGTCCCCTTCTCCTCCTGCCCTCAATCTTTCCCAATATCAGGGTCTTTTCCAAAGAGTCAGTTCTTCGCATCAGGTGGCCTAAGTATTGGAGTTTCAGCTTCAGCATCAGTCCTTCCAATGAACACCCAGGACTGATCTCCTTTAGGATGAACTGGTTGGATCTCCTTGCAGTCCAAGGGACTCTCAAGAGTCTTCTCCAACACCATAGTTCAAAAGCATCAATTCTTTGGTGCTCAGCTTTCTTCACAGTCCAACTCTCACATCCATACATGACCCCTGGAAAAACTATAGCCTTGAATAGACAGACCTTTGTTGGCAAAGTAATGTCTCTGCTTTTTAATATGCTATCTAGGTTGTTCATAACTTTCCTTCCAAGGAGCAAGCATCTTTTAATTTCATGGCTGCAGTCACCATCTGCAGTGATTTTGGAGCCCAGAAAAATAAAGTCAGCCACTGTTTCCATTGTTTCCCCATCTATTTGCCATGAGGTGATGGGACTGGATGCCATGATCTTAGTTTTCTGAATGTTGAGCTTTAAGCCAGTTTTTTCACTCTCCTCGTTCACTTTCATCAAGAGACTCTTTAGTTCTTCACTTTCTGCCATAAGGGTGGTGTCATCTGTATATCTGAAGTTATTGATATTTCTCCCAGCAATCTTGATTCCAGCTTGTGCTTCATTCAGCCCAGCGTTTCTCACGATGTACCCTGCATATACGTGTATAGATATGTATTCATATATATCCATATATACAGCTGTGACACTGGTTCTGTATGCTGTTTGCAAATGGCTTTCTAAGCCATTTCAGCGGTCACAGAATTATTAATTGATGCAAGACCCAAGCATGTGAATCCCTTGCTACCCTGTGTCTTGAGGGACTTTCAGGGATCATAAGCCCAGAGTGAATAAATGTATTGAACACTATAGATGCTCCTCTCACTTGGGGTCAAGCAGCACCAGCACACAGCACAACCTGGGCCCCAGACGATATACCCTGTCTGGTGACTACCCTCCTTCAGACTCCAAGGTTACACTGATTCACTATGGTTTCCCTGTTTCTTCCAAACAAAAGTAACCACATTTGGATATAGTGGTTTATATCCCTGCTCAATTTAGAGATCGACAGTATTTCAGAGGGCAGGAGAATTGAGCTGTGGATGTGCTTAGGTAAGAAAAATTCAAATTAATGAACTTGTCAAATCCTTCTCTCAGAGAGTAAGAATGCGGGAGATTCTTGCATGACAGAGGGTTGTTTCCCAGGAGTGCTGAGTATCCATTTTCTTTCTTCTGTTCATATTCCAATTTATGGTTCCAGAACACTAAAAAATTAGCACATCAAGTACAAGGCAGCTATGAAGCATTTTGGCATGTAAAACAATTCTTACTATTCTTGCATTTGCATGTATGTTGCTGTGCATTTAAACACGCATGAAGTATGGGACCAATTTCTAACAATGCCAGGTACAGAGACACTAGACATTGAAAAGGACTCTATTTGTAAAACCATATTACATAAAAGTTCATTAATTTTGCAAAAATTAAAGTTTTTATTTTTGTATATTTTTTGATTCAGTAATTATAAATTATGCTTTGTATAGATAAACATTTGAATATTTAAGAGAAACTCTACTTAGGAAAACATAAAAGTAATTTTTGATTTTTCAAATTTAATTTACTTTCCTTGCATATTTATATTTGCTTTCATTTACATTCTGTTAAATGATTAAAAAAGAGAATACAATTGTATTCAAAATGCACACCTTAAGATCAGTAGTGTAAACATTTAATAAATCCCTTATTATAATGAGATTATTGTGCTGAAATAAAGGCAAAGAAAATATACTTTATGGAATACTATGCTATAATTTATGGAATTATTATTTTTTTAGTTCTTATTTAGATGCCAACAACCCACTTAAAGATAGCTAGTCATGAAAAAAAAATTCAGTTGTCTTTATATTCATTGGCATCCTATTATATAAGTATTATGGCTAAAGCAGTTTTTTGATATTGTCAAAATCAATATCATTTTGAAGATGTATTTGTCATGATAGAAGGATAAGACACTCTATCTTGATTTATAATTTTAAAATATTTAGGCATGCAATATGTTTTCTTCATTTGTTTTTTCCAAAGTAATATTTGATGTACAGTATAATATTTTTAAATGTTTTTAGAGCTGGTTTGGAAACAAGTGCTCAACTTTATATGGAAATTTTGATTTACTACGGGCTGTAAAACCTCTCACCATACTTCTGGAAGACTGCCATTTGGAGAGCTATGAAATAGTTCTGTGGTATCTGCTGTTTTCTGAATTAATCAACCCCAATCTACTAAGACTTCAGAATCTTCCAGAACATATACTCAGATAAAACTATAACAGATTTGAAGAAACCCTTGATTGTAGAAGTCATAAAAATGAGAAACTTTAGAGTCTCAGAAAAACTAAACATGGCATCCGGTGGAGGGTGGAGAACTGGCGGGATGGAACACAGGCCAAGAAGAAAAGAAAGTGGACAACGACAGCAGGTGTCCTTCACTCCAATCTAATCAGTCTATTTCCACAGCAGTGTGCTAGGAGCAAACTCACAGTTCACAGATGTAAATCTCTGGTTTGTTTAATTTTTCCTTTCGACTGCTCACTGGTGGTCTCTCTGCTGCCTTGATGCTGGCAGGTCAGTACAGTGTGGACAGATGAGGGGCTGGTGGTTTAACCTGTTACCACTGAGTAGAAAAAAGACTATTGTAGGCTTTTGCCTCGATGTGAAACACAGACCCTAAACATTATTATTTTATTCCCATTTTATTCATTACTGGAGAGATAATGCTAGGTGTTTTAAACAACCTATTTCAATTCAATTTTTGATCATTTTACACTGAGACAGAGATTTTGCCGTATATCACATATTTAGTACACTTCAACATCAAATCATTTTAGGTTAAATGAAAATCTAGTAATAGGAATAGTCAAATACACCATGTTTCTTATTGATTTTCTGGGATAACTTGGAGTCCTAAATTTTTTTCAGATTGTCATTTTCTTCTTGGATGTGGACAGGCCTATTTGAACAAAATAATGTATGTGAGAAACCAGCTACACTTCCCTATTACCTATGAGCTTTGTTTTGCTTAGTTTTCAAATGGTTTATTTAATCTTCAGATTAGGGTAACATTCTACAAAATCCTAAACATTTCTAGTACATAAATAAGAGCAAATAAATTTGTATACCATTTTCTCACAGAAAAATCTTAAAACCTAAATCACATGGGCTTTGTCATACTGTATGTAATAAATTAGACAAAAATTCAAGGGCTATCAATAGTTACCAATACTTTGACTTTCTTCTTTCTTATTCTTGTCTCTTTCTCCAAATGACCTTATTCTGTTGCAAGAGCAAATATTATGGTGCTTTTCAAGGTTATTCTCAGAAGTACAGTTTTCATTTAATATGATGTAAATGTATCCTTAAATTTATTTCTTCAAAAAAATTGGAATATCATTATCTTCAAGGTTGAGGAACTTAATTAGCAGGATGGGTGTGGCAGAGTGAGCAGAGGAAAAAAGAACAGAGAAGCATGACTTTTTTCCTGTTAAGTAGAATTGTGAATTCTATGACTTAATGGTACTTAGTTTATATAATGCAAAGTATTCACATAAAGTTTGATCACTAATGTGCCTACATAAAAATATTGTTAGAAATGAGATTAGGTAAGATGTCCAGGAACAAGTTTCTGACTTTTCCCTCACAGATGGATCTCAGCAATTTGCTAAAAAATGAGTTTTTCTTCTGTAATGAATAATTTTTTTTTAATGTGTACCAACATTTACACTTTCTTTCAGGCTGACATATAAGCTTTTATATTTCAAACATTTAAATTTCTTTATTTCTTGCAAAGAAAAATATGTACGAAAATAGGTTGAAATTTCTGCCCCAAGATATCAACAAAAATTATATACATAATATTTAAATTACAATGCTGCTGATTCTATCAAATACCATTTCTCAGTAGGTTACATAGTATTTTAGGTTAGGATTATATATTTGGTCTTATTAGAGTTCGTTGTGAATTGCTGTTTCTGAAATGAATGTTTTGTTCTGCAGATACTTTCCCACTCTGCAAAATCATAAATTGAAAGAAGAAAGAAGGGACAGAGAAAGGAGAAGGAGGAAGGAAGAAATATAGGAAGGAAGGGAAGGAAACTTTAAAATGCTCTTAACTAAGTAAATAAATATGAACCAGGAAATAAATGAATGCAAAGTGGCAGTTTGCAGTCAAGATTCTGATACTCAAGAGTAGCAGATTTAAGAAGTAATATTGCTAACAAACACACGAAAAGATGCTCCACATCACTCATCATTAGAGAAATGCAAATCAAAACCACAATGAGGTACCATTACACGCCAGTCAGGATGGCTGCTATCCAAAAGTCTACAAGCAATAAATGCTGGCGAGGGTGTGGAGAAAAGGGAATCCTCTTACACTGTTGGTGGGAATGTAAACTAGTACAGCCACTATGGAAAACAGTGTGGAGATTTCTGAAAAAACTGGAAATAGAACTGCCATATGACCCAGCAATCCCACTCCTGGGCATACACACTGAGGAATCCAGATCTGAAAGAGACACGTGCACCCCAATGTTCATCGCAGCACTGTTTATAATAGCCAGGACATGGAAGCAACCCAGATGCCCATCAGCAGATGAATGGATAAGGAAGCTGTGGTACATATACACCATGGAATATTACTCAGCCGTTAAAAAGAATTCATTTGAATCAGTTCTAATGAGATGGATGAAACTGGAGCCCATTATACAGAGTGAAGTAAGCCAGAAAGATAAAGACCAATACAGTATACTAACACATACATATGGAATTTATAAAGATGATAATGACGACCCTATATGCAAAACAGAAAAAGAGACACAGATGTACAGAACAGAATTTTGGATTCTGTGGGAGAAGGCAAGGGTGGGATGTTTCGAGAGAACAGCATCGAAACATGTATATTATCTAGGGTGAAACAGATCACCAGCACAGGCTGGATGCATGAGACAAGTGCTCGGGCCTGGTGCACTGGGAGGACCCAGAGGGATCGGGTGGAGAGGGAAGTGGGAGGGGGGATCGGGATGGGGAATACATGTAAATCCATGACTGATTCATGTCAATGTATGACAAAAGCCACTACAAATATTGTAAAGTAATTAGCCCCCAACTAATAAAAATAAATGGAAAAAAAAAAGAAAAGAAAATAGAAATTAAAGCCAAGCCAAGATAATTAATTTGAATAATTAATCTGCCAAGTCTTATTGCTGGTGGTGAGCATATATATATACATATATATATATATAAACATATAGAAATAGACAATATTTGGAGACTCAAGGGGACATTAAAAGAAAAGACCAATCACAGAATAACCAATCACAGAAAGTGCAACCAAATAGTATACATTGTTGTCTTTAGCACATTTGAAAAAGGAAGCTGAGTGTCAGTTCAGAGTGCTGGTTGCAGAGATTAACCTTGTTCTCCAGGTGGAAAAGCCTGGATGGGCCCTCTTGTTTCTGTACAGATGGTGACAGGTCCAGGGGAAGGGACACCTGAAATTCATCTGTCTTTTGGTAAATCAGTTGTATTGCTAGGTGTCAGAAATTTGGGTAAAGTATTCAAGAAGACCTTTGAAGACATAGGTGACTTTTAAATGCAGATAGTGTACTGTAATCTTAGATTTTATGGAGAGATCACACTCCTTTATCAGGAGTTAAAATGTCTTGGCAGAAATAAAGATCAGTAGAACAAAATAGAAAGCCCAGAGATAAATCCACACGCCTATGGACACCTTATCTTTGACAAAGGAGGCAAAAACATACAATGGAGAAAAGACAATCTCTTTAACAAGTGGTGCTGGGAAAACTGGTCAACCACCTGCAAAAAAAAAATGAAACTAGAACACTTTGTAACACCATACACAAAAATAAACTCAAAATGGATTAAAGATCTAAATGTAAGACCAGAAACTATAAAACTCCTAGAGGAAAACATAGGTAGAACACTCTCTGACATAAATCTTTGACAGTAAGTTCCTCTGACCCACCTCCCAGAGTAGTGGAAATAAAAGCAAAAATAAACAAATGGAGCCTAATTAAACTTAAAAGCGTTTGCGCAATGAAGGAAACTATAAGCAAGGTGAAAAGACAGCCTTCAGAATGGGAGAAAGTAATAGCAAATGGAGCAACTGACAAAGAATTAATCTCAAAACTATACAAGCAGTTCATGCAGCTCAATACCAGAAAAATAAAGGACCCAATCAAAAAAATGGGCCAAAGAACTAAACAGACATTTCTCCAAAGAAGACATACAGATGGCTAACAAACACATGAAAAGATGCTCAACATCACTCATTATCAGAGAAATGCAAATCAAAACCACAGTGAGGTACCATTAGGCGCCAGTCAGAATGGCTGCTATCCAAAAGTCTACAAACAATAAATGCTGGAGAGGGTGTGGAGAAAAGGGAACCCTCTTACACTGTTGGTGGGAATGCAAACTAGTGCAGCCACTATGGAGAACAGTGTGGATATTTCTTAAAAAACGGAACAGAACTGCCATATGACCCAGCAATCCCACTGCTGGGCATACACACTGAGGAATCCAGATCTGAAAGAGACACGTGCACCCCAATGTTCATCGCAGCACTGTTTATAATAGCCAGGACATGGAAGCAACCTAGATGCCCGTCAGCAGACGAATGGATAAGGAAGATGTGGTACATATACACCATGGAATATTACTCAGCTATTAAAAAGAAAGCATTTGAGTCAGTCCTAATGAAGTGGATGAGACTGGAACCTATTATACGGAGTGAAGTAAGTTATAAACAGAAACACCAATATAGTATATTAACGCATATATATGGAATTTATAAAGATGATAATGATGACCCTGTATGCAAGATAGCAAAAGAGACACAGATATAAAGAACAGACTTTTGGACTCTGTGGGAGAAGGTGAGGGTGGGATGATTTGAGAGAATAGCATTGAAACATGTCTATTACCATATGTGAAATAGATGACCAGTGCAAGTTCAACGCATGAAGCAGGGCACTCAAAGCCAGTGCTCTGGGACAACCCAGAGGGGTGGGGTGGGGAGGGGGTGGGAGGGAGGTTCAGGACAGGCGGACACATGTATATCCGTGGCTGATTCATGTCAGTGTGTGGCAAAAACCACCACAATATTGTAAAGTAATTAGCCTCCAACTGAAATAAATTAGTTAATTTTTTAAAAAAGAAGTAAAATTACTTCTTATACACAGTACACTGACTGAAACAAATCTATTTTGCTTCCACATCATATACAAATACACCTGTTTGGCTACTTGATACCAGTCTATCTAGGTGGTGTATTTTTTTTTATTATTATTATTTGAGTTGATTTACAATGTGTTAGTTTCAGATGTACAACAAAGTGAATCATTATATATATATATATATATATATATCTCCACTCTTTTTTAGATCCTTTTCCCATATAGGTTATTACAGTGTGTTTAGTAGAGTTCCCTGTGCTATACAGTAGATCCTTAATTACCCTATTTTAACTATAGTGGTGTGTACGTCAATCCCAATCTCCCAGTTTATCCCTCCCCTCCCTATCGCTGGTAATCATAAATTTACTTTCTGCATCTGTAGCTCTATTTCTGTGTTGTGGATGAGTTCATTTGTGGTGGTATCTTGATCAGCTTCAAGTCTGCTGTAGTCCTCATATTAGAACTGTCAGCACATCAGCTGATAATCCTTACTTAGAAACTAGGAAACAAAAATATCTCTGTTTAAAAACTTCTTTATTTTTGTTTCAGTTCAGTTCAGTCACTCAGTAATGTCTGACTCTTTGCGACCCCATGAACCGCAGCACGCCGGGCCCCCCTGTCCACCACCAACTCCTGGAGTCTACCAAAACTTATGTCCATTGAGTAAGTGATGCTATCCAACCGTCTCATCCTCTATCATCCCCTTCTCCTGCTGCCCTCAATCTTTGCCAGCATCAGGGTCTTTTCAAGTGAATCAGCTCTCTGCATCAGGTGGCCAAAGTATTGGAGTTTCAGCTTCAGCATCAGTCCTTCCATTGAACACCCAGGACTGATCTCCTTTAGGATGGACTGGTTGGATCTCCTTGCGGTCCAAGGGACTCTCAAGAGTCTTCTCCAACACCACAGTTCAAAAGCATCAATTTTTCAGTGCTCAGCTTTCTTTATAGTCTAACTCTCACATCCATACATGACTACTGGAAAAACCATAGCCTTGACTACACGGACCTTTGTTTGCAAAGTAATGTCTCTGCTTTTTAATATGCTGTCTAGGTTGGCCATAACTTTCCTTCCAAGGAGCAAGCGTCTTTTAATTTCATGGCTGCAATCACCATCTGCAGTGATTTTGGACCACAGAAAAATAGTTTGTCACTGTTTCCATTGTTTCCCCATCTATTTCCCATGAAGTGATGGGACCAGATGCCATGATCTTAGTTTTCTGAATGTTGAGTTTTAAGTCAACTTTTTCACACTCCTCTTTCACTTTCATCAAGAGGCTCTTTAGTTTTTCTTCCCTTTCTGCCATAAGGGTGATGTCATCTGCATATCTGAGGTTTAAATGTCCTTTTTTGTTGTTACCCCAAAGAGTAATGTAAGTTAAGTTAAGTGAAAGTTGCTCAGTCCTGTCCGACTCTTTGCAACTCCATGGACTTTATCCATGGGATTCTCTAAGCCAAAACACTGGAGTGGGCAGACTTTCCCTTCTCCATGGGATCTTCCCAGCCCAGGAATCTAATCCACCTGAAATGCAGGCGGATTCTTTACCCATTGAGCCACAAAGGAAGCCCCAAATGATTGAATAGAACTTTAGTGTTTGAAAAACAATCCTTTCTAATGTTTGGAGGATCGTGTAAGATTTTTAAATAAATATGTCATATGTTCTAAAATTTATACAAAACATATTAAATGAGAATTCATGTATCAGAGTTTCTAGTTACTAGGGTTCTTTTAAACCAAATGTATTTTAATGATTTTTGGTACTTCTTTTATGAATCCCAAGAATACTCAAGTGGTACAAGTTGGTATTACTGGAAGTTCCATTGCATATAGAAATAATAAAGAGTAGCCTGCTTGACATGACAACAGTCAGTCTGTCAAAACTGGCATTAGAAATAGAGGGAAATATGTTACTATAACTATAATGATAGAAGAATTCACACAATTATTCTAATCATAACTTTGGATCAAACATAACAATATAATTCCAGCCTTGTCAATCTTTTCTATAAGTGTAGACAGATGGAGAATACTGCGTTTATTGAAAACTTAGGATCAAAAAAGAGTGGGATTGTTTCTAACAATGTATATAGATGTAATTTATATTGTTAAACCATCATGTTGCTGAAACGGAAGTCCCCTTATGATAATAGTATTTTTCACATATCTGACAATATAAATAATATCTGAAATTCCATAATAATGTGCACTAACATGCTATTATTTTCATCTTTGCACAGTACTCTAAAATATTTCTAATAGTAACTTCTGAATATGTAGAAAAAATAGTTTGTAACTGTCACTTAAAAGCACATCTATGTGCTTTAGGATATCTTCATAAAATGTTTCAGCACTGTTTGCAAACCATGAGCCAGTTCTAGAGGCAGATCTTCACTGCATCAAAATTAACAACCACTTCAATTGTCATTCAAATCACAGAGGAAGCCTACTGTAATGATATTTCTTAACATTTTATATGGTTTACAAGCCAGTGTTAAGAAATATCTTTATGAAATATTTAATGAAGGAGTTGAAATAAGACCTTTCAAAATAAAAAGAATATATATTTTATAAAGCAAAAGATTAATAAAGTGAACTTCTATTTGATATTTACCGCCTACAAATAATCAGAACATATTGAGTCAGTTTATCTGATATCTAAAGTATTTTACAACTCTGAAATTTTTTCCTATAATTCTGTCTTACAGAAAAGTGTTTAGTGGAATGATGCTACAGTATATTATTAAAGTAGCATGTTCCAAAAATTCAAGTGCTACTGCATTATATTTGATATAATAATGAGAATTGAAGCCCTGCAAAAGTACCATAGTATTCAGCATATTCCAAACATTTTGAACTTGAAAGCCTTTTTTCCATAAAAGACATTTACAAATTATTTTCCCACCAAATATTTTCAAGAGAACATTTAGAAAATCAATCTCAATGAATAATTATTACTTGATTATTTTTACTCTCCAATGAGTAATTTTATTATTAACAGTAGTCATAGTATGTATTAAAGTCATGGATTTTCCAGCATCATTGGGTAGCTTTACTTTTTACAATAGAATGTTTTTAAGATATTCAACTTTCAAAGCAAAACTATTTTAATAAAAATAAAATTTAATAAAATACTTTAAATAATAAAAATTTATACTATGAATAATAAGTAATATTCTTATATAAGTAATACAAGAAATCATGATGTAGTATAAGACTATGCACTTTGCCCAAATTAATCTGATTAATTTCCTGTGTTATTTAAATTCTATAAGATAAATTTATGCTTTCTATGACAGATTGACCCATAATAAATAAACCTGACATATTCTTAAATGTGAGAATATTTAACATAAAATAGCTAATTAATATGCATATATCATACCATTATTAATGTGTATAGTTTAATATTTAAATAACCTCTACTCATTGAAAAGCATTAAGTATTCACCTGGCAATAAGTTAAGGACCTTATAATGAATTTGGTGGACCTATTACATGATTTCACAGCTTTTTTGTATCTAGTAGTATAGGCAAGCAATTAATACTTTCTAAATTAGAATAATGTGGAGTTAGAAAAACTGTACTGAGATCAACTTCTATGTAAATTTCTCATACCTTTTTTTGAATATACCAAGCAAACCAGCTAGCATTCATAATAAAGTTAATTATTTTATTTATAAACAGTAAGATTCAATTATCTAATGGTTTGAACTAGCTATGCACTTTTTAATCATTTTTTTCTACTCTGCTAAGGATACTATTAATATTTCCATCTAAGGTTAGAGAAAATACTTCAGGATCAAGTGTAAGGGATGCTGTTGGAGAATGTTTTCTCACAAGGCAACGAAAATTTTGGTGAGTATAGAGTAAAGGCAGGTGAAATAGTGTTCAACTATTTTCAACAATAATGATTTCACTTATGAGTTTTTTAATGGAAATTTAAGTACACAATAAGGTGAGAATACTTTGCAAACTAACACTATGAAAGCAGCAGGTGTTTTATTTTTAGGATGTTAACATATAAACATCTTATTTGCAGAAATAAAAATGATGAAAAGAACATGGTAACCCACTATGTATTCAGTAATTTACAAAATATTCACATAAAGAAGTCTTTATAAAAATTTAATTTTTTTTTAATTTAAAAAAAGAAATGAAACCTTAAAAAAAAGTCCTTTAAATTCTCCCACTTTCTCAGGCATGTGGTGGCTGGAGAATGACACAATTATTTGCAATATCTCCAATCAAGAGGTAGAATCTGTCCACACCTTCTATCTAAATTGGACTTGGGCATTGTGTTAGTGGAAACGATGGGCAAACTCTGTATCTGTCATGAAGAAGCTGTGGATTTTGTTGTGTTTTAGAACATGATAACCCTCCATGTGTACAAGCCTAAGCAAGGCTGCTGGCAGCCGGGAGAGCCTCTGGAAGAGGGCCACGGCCTCCAGGCCAACTGTCCGCCAGACCTGGACACGGATCGAGAGCATCAGGACCACGCAGGGGAGGCAGAGCTGTGAGCAGTGAAAGCGTGGACTGAGAAGGTGACCCTAAAGAAACTGTAAATAAAAAAACCTACTCTGACACTTTTTTCCCCTACTATTTGGCTAAGTTTGGTAAATGAGTATACAAATGGGCTGCTTGTTGTCATTGTTTAGTGGCTAAGCCGTGTCCGAATCTTTGCAGCCCCATGACTGTAGCCTGCCAGGCTCGTCTGTCCATGGGATTCCCCAGGCAAGAACACTGGAGCGGGTTGCTATTTCCTTCCCTGGGGAATCATCTAACAGGATGTACCATCTCTGCACACAGAGACTGAACCCATGTCTCCTGCTTTGCCAGGCAGATTCTTCACCACTGGGTTACCAGGGAAGCCCCAAAATGGCCTTTGACATCATTAAAATGCCTCGTTAGACTTGATTATTCACATTTGTCACCTATTATCACACATTCTTTTCTTAAAATTCCCAGTGTTTATAAAAGGGAGCAAAAAGACACAGATCACAAATGTAATTGGCAAGGTTAATTAACCTATTATTTTCACCACTCCAGAAGTGAAGCTTCAGCCCCAGGAAAGTCCACTGATTTATAGCTAAACATACTATCCTGTCTGTACTGAAGCATCAGAAAACTGCATGGAAATAACTGGATCAAGTAATGAGTATTTGTGGTCACAAAGATTATAACAGCTACAACAAGGAATGTTTTGAAAAGTAGCTGCCATGACTTAGGATAAAATATATACAGCAAGACTCCTTATTAAAACTGAAGAAATACATTCCTCTCTTGCCAAATCTTCTACAAAAGTTAAAAAAAAAACAAAAAAAACCCTAAAAAGTCATGTGTGGACAAAAGCGGGAGGGGAAATTTTCCACCCATATTTTCTTACTTTGTACTTTGTATAATGTTCTCCCTCAGAGACGACAAATATAACTGATGAAAAATTAATGCAAAGTCTGAATGATGAAACTAGGAAGTCAAAAGAACCATTGTCTCTGAATAAGATGCTTTCATCCTCAAATTATATCTCCCAGGCACATCAAGAATATTTGCTATCAGCATCACAATTTTCTATTTTTTAGTAAACTGACTTTGTCCATATGGATTTTGTCCATAATCACTAATGCCCATAATATATTTTCCACAAAAGAAAAAAACACCCATCAAATGATAAGATAATTAAAAAGGCAAAGCCTTATTATTTAAACAGAGTGTTGAATAGCTACAGGTAAAAATGTGTAAGGATTTCTTTATTGTATTTGTGCAGTAATTTTCTATAGAAGTGTCTGCATCACTCAGATGATGGAGAAATCTTGCAGGAAGGATCCCACAGCTCTCTTGGTCTTAGCTTTCTCATACAGAAATTTAGACTTCTATTTTTCTCTTGTTTAAGGCTAATTTCCCTCAGAATCTAAATCATATATATTTTCCCAACTAAAATACTAACTCACTTTTCTGTTTTTTCCATATAATTTATATTTCAGCAGATCGAACAATTGGTGTGGTTACTGTTCAATGAAACCCTGCTGCTGGGCTTGAGGTTCCTGCTGTGATGGCTGAGCCCGCACCAACCACTTACTTCACCTGGGACACCTTGTTAGTAAATTATAACCTCAAATCAATAGAAGGCTATGAAAACTCCTAATGTTTTCTCCAAAATAAGAAAATTAATCTCAGGAATACAACAGAGCTATTTTAAAAGATAAAGTTATTATGCTACCATGTTAGAGGATAAACATACAGGTAACATTTTTAAGCTACTTTAAAAATAGCTTATGCATGTAAAAGTTCAACTTCTCTTTCCACACACACACACACACACACACATTTAAAATTTTCTGATGATGAGTTATGAGATGGAAACCATTATGATTATTTTTTTACAAGCAAAGGTAATAACAAAAATTAGATACTGGAAACATTTCAATATTTCTATGAAATAATTTTTTAAAACTATGTTTTAACAATAGGAAAATGTGAAAATAAGAACTTAACCAAACATTCAAAATTAGCATAACTCATAGTGGGACAACTTGAAATTATGCAGCTTATAAAGTTACGTAATATAATGTATACACAACAATGTTTAATCTGAGTCTGATTAAACTTTAGACAGCTTCTGGTTAACAAGACACACAGGAGGTGAAGAAACAAACATCACATTGAGGACATAATCAGATGAAACTCAAACATGGGAAATTCTACAAAACCATAGGCTTAAATGCTTCAAAAGACAATTTTATGGAAAAAAAAAAAAAAAAGATATTTGTGGAGGAAAATTTTAGAGATATGAGGCAGAGTAATCATTTACAATATGTGAACATATCCAAGCTTAGCAAAAAAACTATTAAAAAATATATTGGCCAAATGTAAACTTTGTATATGATTTGGATATTACAATACATGATACTAAGGAATCATTGTTAATTATTCTAAATATGATAATAGCACTTTGGTTATGAAGAAAATATCCTTCTTTTTAGGAGAAGCATGCTGAAATATATGAATATTATAATTCTGCAGCAAACGAATGTACAGCATGTGTGTGTGATTATCTACACATATTTTCTAAAATGTTAACTATTGCTGAACTTAGATGGAGAGACCACAGGTATTTGTTGTGCTATATTTTCAATTTTCCTTCGTGTTTAAAGATTTTTATACTACATGGTTAGAAACTATTATCATACATTTACATATATCAATGCATATAAAGAAAACATTTTTTTTTAAATCAGTAAATTAAACAAGAAGCATTCTTTAATTTGGAAAAATAATTCTTTCTAATTGTGCAGCAATGTGTGAGACTTTGACCTTGAGTTAAAGCAATGCTATGCACCCCAATTCTACTGCCTCTTTCTCACTCTCTTACTCTGAAGTCAGTGCTGTTCTCAAGGCCAAGAAGATGAGCCAATTACTTTTGCTTCTGATGACTTGAGGTTGGGATAGTTAATCAATACTTCCTATAGTGCAAGGCAATAAATCTTCTCTCAGAATCATTTGATTCCTTCAGGTCAATTCCGTCACTCAGTCTTGTCCAACTCTGTGGCCCCATGAACTGCAGCATGCCAGGCTTCCCTGTCCATCAACAACTCCCCGAGTTTGCTCAAACTCATGTCCATCAAGTCAGTGATGCCGTCCAACCATCTCATCCTCTGTTGTCCCCTTCTCCTCCTGTCTTTGATCTTTCCCAGCATCAGAGTCTTTTCTAATGAGTCAGTTCTTTGCATTAGGTGGCCAAAATATTGGAGCTTCAGCCTCAGCATTAGTCCTTCCAATGAGTATTCAAGACTGATTTCCTTTAGGACTGACTGGTTGGATCTCTTTGCAGTCCAAGGGACTCTTAAGAGTGTTTTCCAACACCACTGTTCAAAAGCATCAATTCTTCGGTGCTCAGCTTTCTTTATGGTCCAACTCTCACATCTATACATGACTACTGGAAAAACCATAGCATTGACTAGACAGACCTTTGCTGGCAAAGTAATGTCTCTGCTTTTTAATATGTTGTCTAGGTTGGTCATAGCTTTTCTTCCAAGGATCAAATGTCTTTTAGTTCATGGCTGCAGTCATCATCTGCAGTGATTTTGGAGCCCAAGAAAATAAAGGCTGTCACTGTTTCCATTGTTTTCTCATTTATTTGCCATGAAGTAATGAGACTGGATGCCATGATCTTAGTTTTCTGAATGTTGAGTTTTAAGCCGGCTTTTTCACTCTCCTCTTTCACTTTCATCAAGAGGCTCTTCAGTTCCTCTTCACTTTCTGCCATAAGGGTGGTGTCATCTGCATATCTGATGTTATTGATATTTCTCCTGGTGCTCTTGATTTCAGCTGGAATCAAGCACAAGTATTTGATTCTATACTTATCTCAAAGCCTTATAATTCCTAGGCTTTCTTCTTAAGGGAAATAATGGCAATTTATGAGCACAGTTGTCCAAATTGTTCAGGAGTATCAACCTTATTTAGTATCAGTCAGTTCTATTTATGAGTATTTATGAATTTAAGCCCATCTAGTCAAGGCTATGGTTTTTCCAGTGGTCATGTATGGATGTCAGAGTTGGACTGTGAAGAAAGCTGAGTGCTGAAGAATTGATGCTTTTGAACTGTGGTGTTGGAAAAGACTCTTGAGAGTGACTTGGACTGCAAGGAGATCCAACCAGTCCATCCTAAAGGAGATCAGTCCTGGGTGTTCACTGGAGGGACTGATGCTGAAGCTGAAACTCCAGCTGAAACTTTGGCCACCTCATGCGAAGAGTTGACTCATTGGAGAAGACCCTGATGCTGGGAGGGATTTGGGGGCAGGAGGGGAAGGGGACGACAGAGGATGAGATGGCTGGATGGCATCACTGACTCGATGGGCATGAGTTTGAGTAAACTTCGGGAGTTGGTGATGGACAGGGAGGCCTGATGTGCTGCGATTCATGGGGTCACAAAGAGTCAGATACGAGTGAGCGATGGAACTGAACCGAGTTCTTAATAGTGAGTCAAATCTGGATTACTTAATTTAATTTTAAAATAATGAGAACCTGCTTTAGAATTCTACATGGTCCACTTTATTTCTATTCTACCATGAGCATTTCTTGAGCTTTCACTAAGGCCCAGGCCTAGTAGTAGGAGCTGGCCTAGGAGTAGGAGCTGGAGATGGCATCAAAATATTGAGTTATTTATTGATTATTTTCTCACCCTTCTCTTCCTTCCGTGCTTCACTCACCAGACTATAGCTAGACTCATTATAAACCTCGTTCTTCCTTCATCACTCTACAGAAATGAAATATTTTAAGAAAGAGAACAATCCTTTTGCTATATGTAACAATACGATTTTTGTAAGGA
This sequence comes from Muntiacus reevesi, assembly GCF_963930625.1. Lineage (NCBI taxonomy): Eukaryota > Metazoa > Chordata > Mammalia > Artiodactyla > Cervidae > Muntiacus > Muntiacus reevesi. The sequence continues at coordinate 54,695,478 of NC_089267.1, forward strand.
GAAAGGAAACTTGCTCACATCCAGAACAACAGCCTGCACGTTCCTCGCCAGGGTCTGAGAGAGGACTGTTGGGGAGGGGTGGGGAGAATGACTGCCAGGGAAGGATTACCACCTAATGTGGTTGTCAGGGGGCAGCCACGCGAGCAAGCACTGGCATGAATGGACCATGCCTATGCCATCAGGGGTAAGGAAGCAGATATAACCAATATGGCCAACTCACCCAAGAGGCATGACTCCCCTTCCTTCTAGATAGAAGAAGTCCCCGAATGTGGAACTCCAAGTTGCGAACTTTCAAAGTTGCAAGCATGCATCTAGTTCTAGCAAGGAGCCAGAACCTGCACCATCGGCGGCAGGGTTGAGTGAAATTGTAGCTTGCCTGCCATCTCTCATTGTTGCCGACCCTTCAGCTCTACCATCCCCCACTTCCTCTCCCCCACCCCCAGTCAGTAATTCCTTCCTGCTCACTTGGTGTCAGCCCCTGTGTGCCACTTGTACTGTACTATTGTACTTTCCAGGAACTGTGACATTAGATTTTAAATGTTTTATTTATTTTTGTATTTTTATGTATCATCTGTATGAAAAGTCTTATAAATCTACTATCGTACAGTCCTACATAGCTGATTGTGTTAACTGTGTACCTAGACTAACTAGACTAACTTTGTTGGACTTATGAACTAATTGGCTTTATGAACAGGCTCTTGGAATGGAACTCATTCATATGTAGGGGAGTTACTGTAATAGAAATTTTGTCATCGGGCCTCCTAGTGCTTTGCAGGAGGCTCATGTTCTCCCTAGACCTGCTAGTCGAATTATTATTATTATTTATTTTTTTATTTTTTTATTTTTTTAATATTATTTTATTAGTTGGAGGCCAATCACTTCACAACATTTCAGTGGGTTTTGTCATACATTGGCATGAATCAGCCATATAGTTACACGTATTCCCCATCCCGATCCCCCCTCCCACCTCCCTCTCCACCCGACTCCTCAGGGTCCTCCCAGTGCACCAGGCCCGAGCACCTGACTCATGCATCCCACCTGGGCTGGTGGTCTGTTTCACCATAGATAATATACATGCTGTTCTTTCAAAACATCCCACCCTCACGTTCTCCCCCAGAGTTCAAAAGTCTGTTCTGTACTTCTGTGTCTCTTTTTCTGTTTTGCATATAGGGTTGTCGCCACCATCTATCTAAATTCCGTATATATGTGTTAGTATACTGTAATGTTCTTTATCTTTCTGGCTTACTTCACTCTGTATGATGGGCTCCAGTTTCATCCATCTCATTAGAACTGATTCAAATGAATTCTTTTTAACGGCTGAGTAATATTCCATGGTGTCTATGTACCACAGCTTCCTTATCCATTCATCTGCTGATGGGCATCTGGGTTGCTTCCATGTCCTGGCTATTATAAACAGTGCCGCGATGAACATTGGGGTGCACGTGTCTCTTTCAGATCTGGATTCCTCAGTGTGTATGCCCAGGAGTGGTATTGCTGGGTCATATGGCAGTTCTATTTCCAGTTTTTTAAGAAATCTCCACACTGTTTTCCATAGTGGCTGTACTAGTTTGCATTCCCACCAACAGTGTAAGAGGGTTCCCTTTTCTCCACACCCTCTCCAGCATGCTAGTCGAATTATAATTGATCACAGGCAATCACTAAACCATTCTGTTTACCAACAATTGATTTAAGCATGGACATAAGAAGAAATACTAACCAATGAGTTCCTAGAAAATACCTTTTGAGAACTTAAGGGGATGGATTTCCTGCTGGATGAAAATATATGCAATGGCATTAACCTTCCTATCTTTCTGCCTTTGATGTCACTTACACCTGAAATGGAGACAGCCAACTTGTAGCCAACCCCACAAGCACCAGTCCATATGCTACAGAAAGGCAGAAAGTATGTGGTTTCTCGATGACATCATTGAACTGCTAAATTCAACAAACTGAGAAATATCCTACCTCACAATATGTGAAGTAATGCATGTAAGTAATACATGTAAGTAATGTTCTTTATTTAAGCTGAGTCACAGTTTATTGCTTGATGATGAAAACGTACTAACTGATGCAACTATATAAGTGGAGGGGAGTGATAAAAGTTGTACAGATCCAAACATGTGTTTTAAGATATGGGCATGGTGGAATAATCTGCCAAGCAACTAGAGAAAAATGGAGGCATCTGGGACTAATAAGAAGACCCACACATTTGGTAAAAAGGACTTAGTGAACTGGTTTGTTAGTGAGTCTGTCCTGCGATGTAGGGCTGGGCTGTTAGTCAAGAGAGAACATCTCTGGACAGCTTGCAGCCTGCAAACTTCAGCCCATGATTAGCACCAAGGATGTCAGGGTGAGATAATGAGGTACAAAGAGGTCAGAAGATGATACAAATATGCTCTTGTGCGGGTAGCAGTAGCAAAGGAAGAGTAAGCAGAAGCTCACCATCCAAGACCTCGGTTCCCAAGAAGCAGGGCCTCAGGAAGTCCTGTGGTTCCCTGTAGGGGACTCTGATATTGGACAGAGTAACCTGCTGAAATTCTGAGTTGGAACTGAGGTTTATGTACTCAGTCAATGTGGAAATAGGGAGGGGTACAAGTTATGATTTGGGTGAAAGAAAAAAGCACGTCAAGCATCTTAAGAAAGGAATAGAAGAGATGAATAAAAATTTAAGAATATAATATATGAAAGACAAGCTATGCCAAACCAACTATTCCTCACATTTTAAGGAAAGACAGATTAGGATAAATACATAAGATGAGAGAGGAGATGCCAATGACTCATGCTGTAATGAAGAGATAAACTAGGGTTCTGTGTATGCTGTGCTGAGGCTAAGATAGAGTTTCCAGAAAGTAAGGCCAGAAGAATAGTGGGGCTTAGTTTGGGTGTGTCTGAATACCTTGAAGGAAGTCATCCGTGTGTAGGGTGTGAAGAGACTGAATGAAAGACACCAGTACTGAACTCTTGAATCCAGCTCTTAGCAGCAGAGACAGCTGCTTCGGTTGTTCCAAAATGGCAAAATCTGATTACTGCAAGCCCTGTAGACCCATCTAAGTACTGGGGTCCAGAAGCTCACACAGATCACAGCTACTGGGCCTCTGAAGCATTCTGAGCTTCCATATTACTTACTGGTAACTGTAGGTATCATGTCTAGTTGACAATAAAGTGGATACAGGGAGCAAGGCAGGAGCCCACGAGCATCAGTGAGGCACCCAGTGAGGCAGTATTTATACTAGAGGCTGTGGGGAACGGTGCTGATGGTTCACCGAGGTCATTGACTGTCCTTATTTATGTGAACTCAGAGCTCGGGCAAGAGGAAGAGCTGGGATAGGAGAAGCCTATGCAGAGGAGAGGTCAGTGGAAGTGGCAGTGAGCAGCTATGATAAATAGATAAAGGCTGGGAGAAAAGCGAGCTGGAGCTCTGCCCTTTGCACTTTTCATTGTGAATTTCAGCAGATTGCCTGACACACAGCAGGTGCTCAATAAATAACTGTTGGATGAATGATTTAATTAATCGAGGATGTGTGGTAGCCCATTATGATCTAAGCGTTATCCTTCACAGTGAGAAGTGTGTGTGTATTGCTTCATCCCACAAGCTGACCTCAAGTTTCTTGGCCACTGCATCTCCCACATTTTAAACTGGCCGTGTTTCTTATTTTATGAAATGAAATAAATGCTAATGTTCTAGCAGAGGAATGTAAACAAGTGTGCTTCAACAAATTCAATGTGACTAAAAAGAAACGGTAGCAGGTGGATGAAAGTGGGTCCAATTAAGATATATTTGCTTTTGTGCCACGGATTCTGTGCTTTTCCAAATACAACTGCTAGATGATAAGGGACAACTGCTAGATGATAAGGGGATGGGGACTATTTTTGACTCTTTTTTTTTATCTTGGAGAAATATATTTTCTCATCGATAGTTTATGCAGTTCTCTTTTCATAGTTCGCTTTTGTGATGCTTCCTTTAAAGACTTTCTGTGCAGTTTTATTTTGTGCCATTGTTTATGCTGCATTTGTTGTTATTTTTGCATTTACATTCCACAGAGAAATAATACTTAACAGCATAAAAATCCCAGAACTACATCAGGATAAAAGAGGTGATTTATAAACACATAATAGTCATTTTTGGTACTTTTCATCATTAGTCAAGCTGAGAGAACAAATTGGAATTTGTGCTTCTGGTGGGCTTTCTGAAGGGATCCTCAGATAAATGTAGCCAAATATGAAAGATAATTCCAATTAAAAGATAATGGATATTATACACAATTACGGCTGTGGCCAAGTCAAACACTTTGAAATTAAATGTCTTTGTGTGAGAAACCACAGTGTTAAATAAAATAATCAACAGGAATTTATTTCTGTCTTTGCTCTGATCTACTCACATCTCCTATTTTGGGTAGCAAGGGACAATTCTATTTAAATACAAAGACACCAAAACTTTTCAACCTGGAGTAAAGGCTAGCATTTAAACTAGTATAGTATTAAGGTTATTTAAAATTTTCAGAATTTAGCATCTGATTTTATTTATGTTCCTTTCATTTTGCTAATTTAGAGCCCCAAACTGGAAAGCTTCTGCATGACAAATAATTTTTGATCTTAGCAATGACATCTCTGTAAATGTTCCATGTGCTAAATTTATCATCTATAAGAAAATATGGCAAAAAAGATGATAGAAGAAATGGTAGGATTCTTACTTTAAAAGCTATGCTACCACATGCCAGTTCATAGGAGTATACCTGAGACCCACAGAATAATAGCAAAGAGAAAATAGTAAAATTATGTGCAACCAAATGAGTAAAATGAATATATCATTAATACCAGCAAAACCACTAAATCTAATGACTCACTGATATGACTGTGTCATGTGCAGATTTTAAAAAGAATTTTTAAATGATAGTCTTTTTTCCTTGATAGCATGTTGATTATCTTATATTATCAACGATAAAATAAGATTCCTCTAAGGTCATGGAAGATGTGTTATTTTAGTGTATAGTTTCATCAAAAAGAGAAAGGAAAAAAAGCAAAGACAGACATATGTAGATGAAATATAGAGTAGGAGGATTATTATCACTTCATGCTTGATTCAATTTAAAATCCCACAGCCTTCTCAATCTCCAAGGCAGCTTAATCTTTTGCCCCATGGATTATCTCTAGGTACCATGTAAACATTTGACCCTGAAGCTCTGTGATTGCTAGCTGCAGTTTATCAGGAGTTGTCACCCTTAAAAAATAAATCAGATCACTGGGCTTTCCTCACTGTATTCTATTAGGGCCCTGATGAGTCTTGTGAATAATATAAGAGATGTTGTATCTTTCCAGAAACTGGTTATGTGGAGATATGCCTATTAACTTAATGTCTATGTGTTTGTCCAGTTTGTCAATTGCAAAACCCATGGAATGGGAGGGAGGACATGAAATTAGAACTGGCTATAAAAACACTCCCCAAATTGGACTTGGGGGACATTCTGGGAAAGGGTACAATAAGACCCCTAATGTTTATTGCTCCCACTGCAAAGAATACAATTAAGGTCCCTTAATGTTTATTGCTCCAGCCTGAAAGAACACCATTAAGTCTGAAGCATCACCTGATGGCATCCTCATCCAGCCACACTCCTTGAGCACAGATGGGACATTATGTAACACAAAGAGAGCTGGGTTGCTCACCTGGCTGCATTCAAAGAACCCTGTCAAGAACTTTTCTTTAAACAAATCCAGTAGCAAGATAATATGGCAGCCCACCTCCCCCATCTGCCAACATCCTATAAGCTCTGTGGCAACATGAACAGAACTGAATCAATATTCATGATTCCTGTTTTTTGGAGAAAAAAATGAAAGAATTAAAAAAATAAAACCACTATATGTTCTGCTGTATTAGTCTGTCTAATGAGAATAAATTAAAACCCATCTGAGACATGACTCTGAACCTTCTGCTTCCTCTTAAGTGTCAATTTAACTTTCCTTAGCACTGTGATCAAGTACATTCTAAGTGCAGGTTGACACTGGCTCAACGTTTTGCGAATACAGGTGAAATGGGAGGGGAACTGCCTGAAACTCGATGCTGATGGCACCTGGTTCTGCCCCATTACCCCTCATCTCGGTCTTCAGGTTCGTGTAACTCTAATTTCATTTCTTTAATAGCCTGGCTTTTGATAAGAATCTTCCCCTCTAGGCCCCTCCCATGGCCAAGTTCCCTTCGTGGGGTCATTGCTAACTTCTCACAATGTGACTTCATTTCTCTAAGAAATTCCCAGCAGTGGTCTTTAATGGCAGGTTAATGGGCTGTTAAGTCTCATATTTTCCAGGATGATTTTGTTACTAGAAGTAGTCTTCCTCCTATTTCCAGTGTGGTCAATAGAGGCCTGTATTAGAGGCATTTAACACTTTATACACCAAGAATATTGTGCTCCAAATGAGAACAAACAAGAGACACTTTTTACTCCTTGATGACATCAACACCATTTTAGGAGAATGTCTGCCATGGGTCCTGTTTGTTATGCCTACATAAATCAATAAAGGCTATGAAAAATACAGGAAGCTTTGCCAGCTATGTGCTTACACATATTAGATGAGAGGGTTCCCAGACAGCAGATCATCCATAAGCTGGTTCTCAAGCCTGTGTTGTCGTATGCTTCATGACTTGTTTCATTATCTGCCACCGCTACTTTATGTTGGCCATTTCTTTCTGAACCCCTCATAAACAAAATCCTTAATGATACATAGCCCAAGTGAATTCATTTACCAAAAAAATAGAGCACAAGATTGTATATAAACCAGAAACCTAGGTGCCTTGCTACAGAATTTCTATAAATTATCATAGCCTGTTGGAGTTTATTGTAATTTCCAATTGGATCAGTGCTATAGACAATTAGAAACTTAGCCAATGCTAATATGAAATTCTTCCTAATGATTTTTAAGAATGGTAGATAGCTATTAAAATCATGATAATTAGGACAGATGACAAAGCATAAATGACAAAATAAAGCATTTTTCAGTAGATAGTTTTTGGATCTGATACCCTTCATAGATTTTACCTTAAGCTAAAATAATTCATTGCACATTTTTTATTGAACATTTAAGGTGAAGGTTGTGCCAGTTCTTAACAGGTAGTCTTAAGGGATTTGCATATAATTTTATAGAACATAATAGTCTTTCTTTCTAATTGAATAGTATAGACATATTATCATTTGTTAGAAATGAAATGGATACAGTCCAAGGAGCTTATCTTTTTTCTTTACTAAGAAAATTAAAATCTAGTAGGAGAAAAATTTACAAGTACACAAATGACTAAAGTTCAAGATGAAAATTTAAAAAGCTTTTGAGACACTCTATTTTCTTTCAATATGTTACTAAATGAGATGTTATTTAAAGTCTTGCTAATAGAGAACAGGTAGAAAATGTATAATGATACAAACATAAAAGAAGATAATTTATCATACACATAAAAGTTCAAAACAGATGAATATCTTGCCTATAGAGACTTGGGAATATAATATATTTCTACCTAATGGATCTACCATCCCTTAAGACCTCACTATCAATTGCATCTGTCTTCAGAAGTGGAAAAGGGAGGTGTAGCCTGCATACCCATGTAGGGGAAGAAAAATAACTGTTCATCTGCCTTTGTTGGTTCTTGCTTGGTCTGATAATTAAACTGATTAAAGGTAGACTAAAATGAGAAACATGTGCTTCCCCAGTGGCTCAGTAGTAAAGAATCCTTCTGTCAATGCAGGAGATGCAGCTTTGATCCCTGGGTCAGGAAGATCTCTTTGAGAAGTAAGTGCAAATTACTCCAGTATTCTTGCCTGGGAAATCTCATGAATAGAGGAACCTGGTGGGCTACAGTCTATGAGGTCCCAAGAGTCAGACATGACTCAGAGGCTAACCACCACCAACAACAGGAGCAATACACATTTAATTTTGTGTGGCTGTCCTGCAAATATATGAGACTCAAAGAGAATCAGGCAATTGAAGTTTAAATACCATCTTGAGCTAAGAAGGAAAGGATCTGGGGCATTCAAGGAAAAGAAGATGATTCCCAAGAAGATGAGAAAAGCAACTATTTAGTAAATAAATGCTTTCTTGCCATGCATCTAAGTCTTTCAGATGAAAATGTTATCTGCACTATTACCACTTTACCTGGTACAGGCCCCTTTTCTAAATTATTTTAGGCAGTTAAGGGGAGGTAGGAAGACTTTCCTGAATCTGCTGGGTCTTGACTGCCCTCAGTTCAATATGCCAAAATGACATGCTTTGGGGTGACTCACCAGGTTTTTAAAAAGCCTTTGGGCAGAAAAAGCACATATTGCTTCCATTCATATTCCACTGGTTAGAATTCAATGACAAGGGGACACCAACTGTAAAAGAAGGTAGAAAATGGATCCTACTTGTGGCTTGAAAAAAAGACAATGAATTTTAGTGAAATGCCAGCGAGTGCTTCCTTTTATGGTATTGAGAAATGGAAAAATCCTACTGAGTAAACTTCCACCACTCTCTGAAGAGGAATCTTTAAAGTAGGAACCTAAGAGTTATGTAAAAGTGGGAAGACAAGAGAAACTCCATAAAGAGCAGAACTGACATTGAAATCAGAATGTCACAAGCATAAGCAAAGTATCGTATGTAATTGCATTAGACATACTTGGGAGGTGAGTACTTGGGAACAAAGGAAAGCAGACAGGAGAGAACAGCAAATGTTGGGTTATCTGGTCATGAATGGCAGAAGAGGGAAACAGCCAGTCAGTCCTTACAGGTTATAAGTTAATAACTAATATGATTCAGGAGGTGGTAGGGGAATAGAGAAAAAACGAAAGTCAAAGACCTTCCAGGACAAAAGTTCAGAGGTAAATATAAGTCCACAGAAAACGGCTTTCAAGGCAAGAAATTGGCAAGTAAATTATTTTTATTGATTCAGTTGTGGAATGGGGTTTTGCCAGTGGGTAAATGGACTGGAGATAGAGATCACTGGATGGGATGACGCGAAGAACTTCAGAGAGCAAGGTGTTAAAGAGGCATCAACATAAATCTGGGAGATTCTGATAATGACAGAAAGAAAGGACCCACCAGGAGAAACTGGTAGCCACAAGCATGGCAGTGAGGAACAAGGAAAAATTTCACCCTACCCTAGATTTTTTGAGTTGAAAAGAAGTATACCTTAGTGACGATGGTTGTATAAAATGATGCTGTGTTAGGGACAATGTTTTGCCACCCCCTCCAGTATTCTTGGACTTCCCTTGTGGCTCGGCTGGTAAAGAATCCGCCTGCAATGTGGGAGACCTGGGTTTGATCCCTGGGTTGGGAAGATCCTCTGGAGAAGGGGAAAGCTACCCACTCCAGTATTCTGGCCTAGAGAACTCCATGGACTGTGTAGTCCATGAGGTCACAAAGAGTCGTCCACAACTGAGCAACTTTCACTTTGCCACGGTACTGAAAATAGAGTTTAGAAATGAAATGATGGACTATTTAACAATGGATTTTAGGATTCATGCTGTATTTCTCTTCACCAGTATAGTAAACACTTTTTTAGTAAACACATTTTTCAAAACTTCAGGACAAATACTTTACATCAGTTGTGAGGTGTGTGCCTGCAAGCACTCTCAGTCCCTTTAGTCATTTCTGACTCTTTGTGACCCTATGGATTGTAGGCTCCTCTGTCCAGGGATTTTCCTGCAAGAATACTGGAGTTGATTGCCATTACCTCCTCCAGGGGATCTTCCAGACCCAGGGATTGAACCAGCATCCTCTGCATTACAGACATAGTCTTTACCACTGAACCACTCAGGAGGCCCTGGTGTAAGGTATCATGTTTTAAGCCCTACTCTGAGAGCCCTCAAACCGGAATCTTACTAGTTACTAGTTGGAATGATATTACATTTGGAAACAAGGATAACAAGGAAGAACAAAATGTAAATGCATAAACAGTGTTTATGTCTTTAATTCTACTCCTAAATCAAATTGTAACCTTAATATTCTTTGCTAAGTAAAAAAAAAAAAAAAAGTTGATCGAATGTAATTATTACTGCCAAATTATGATGGGCAAAATTTAAACTTATTTTTATTTACTAAAGGCATGATAAAAAACAGCTGTTAGTTATTTTTAGCTGCCTTTAAGATTAGAAACGTGTGGAGCAGTATAATAGATTAGTTGGCTAATTAATCTTTGTTTTCATAAACTCTAAATGTATAATTATAGTCTTTAGTAGTAGCACATGGAAGGCTCAGAGGAGTTTTCCTGGATTAAGATGCATTTTGATAGGCATAGAATCATGACTGGCAGGGCATAGAGAGTCTAGGTCAACTATATTCTATAAGTAGTATCTGTATTATGAGTGTGTTTCAATCATAACTATCTACATATTCATACAATTAAAAATTATAGCTCAATTTATATAACATAAGGAGAAAAGGTAAGCAGTCTTATAAATGTTTTCTGGTATCTGATTGCAAGAAGGTTCATGAGAGACGACAAGGAAAGAATAAGAGAGAAGGAAGAAGAGAAGAAAGAAAATACTTCATTTTTAAGAAACACAAAGTTAGCCTCATTTCAGAAAACACAACACACACAATTATATGCAAAAGCTTCACTGAGCTGGGTGGAGAGTGATTTGATTTTCTAAGAAAAGTTAAATTTTAGAATGTACAATTGCTGTTTGACTGTCTCTCGTATTCTATAATAAATGTTTACTATAAATAATTTACAAGTCCACCACACATCACTCTGTTGAATAGACACTCAATAAATATTTATTGAATGAATGAAAGATAGGTAAAATGGATCCTATTTCAAAGAGGATAAGTAAAATGGGAAGAAGACTGCGAAATCTATTTTACACATTATTAATAGTCACTTCCTTTCTTATCCTTCAGAAAACATTTCATGATTCCTTTTATGGCAGAGCAGAAGTTAGATTTATTAATTTTTAGTATTTTTACAGTAAGAGTTACTGTCAGAGAAAAAAAAAGAAGATATGGATTCCAAGTCATATAATGTTGGTTACTTAATAATAAAAAAGAAACCATCATATTCAACTGAAGTATGAAAAAACAGGCTCAAGAATATGAAAGCTGCCTGTGGAATTCCGTAGAGAGCCATAGGAAAGTTGAATGTACTTTCTCTGTCACGATGAAGTTAGAAAAGGACTGACTTCAACACTCAGTGATTAACAAAACCGTGAAGTTGTGTAGGAAGAAGAAAGCAATGTCACAAGCAGACAGGCAGTCCCAGGGCAATGCTTCGGTGAAGGGAGGTCAGCAGAAGCTGAGCTGGACAATGGCACTTCAATGACATTTTCATGATGATTCTTGGGAGGCTGTGCAGGAGTTCATTTTCTGTCTCATGAAAGAGTATAATTCGATATAGATTTATCCTGTTTTTGTCTCTGTTTCCTTCTATACCACTATATCTAAGTTCATGTCTTGCTCCCTTTTCTGCATATTAAATGCAAATCACTGGAAATGCCATGACGGCCCCATTTTCTCACAGTTGCTATGCCACATGCAGGACTGGCTAGCTCATCACTTATTCATTTCTGAGGTCCTTGGGAGGCAGAGTAAGCACACTTTCAGATATCAGTTTTAGGATTTTGCTGCATTCAAACATTTACTAATGTTACATTTGGAAATGTGTATTTGTTAGCTGCTGGTAGTCATTGGAGGTCTTATTACAAGTGTCATTAAAGCATCATAATATTTGGAAGAATTGCTCTGCTTCGAGATATTCAGGTTCATTAATGAACATTATCCATCTGACACATTTGGTAAACACCAGAGCTTCAGAACAGCTCATCAGGGATAAACTCGGCCCTCTGGGCTCACTTGGAGAAGCTCATGAACTCACTACTGTTCACCCTCATTAGGCTTGAGATGCAGAGATGAAAAAAACAACACTGAAAACTGCCAATATTTGTACTTTCAAGTTTAGAAAGTCTAATGTATTCTTTCACTGTTGTTATGGAGATTGGTGGGCAAGAAAAAAAAGAAATGCCCTATGCAAGTTCTGTTTGCTTTTCTTTGGAAAATGTCAGTGTTACCTTTGATTAAGTTCTGGAAGAAATAAAAACAAGGTTGGAATTTAAATTAAAAAAAAAATAATTTCTATCTAGTACCTCAGTTTAGGGGGAAAAAATCAGGAGTATCTTTCAGGGCACAAATATTGTTGAAAAATGGCATAGAAGAATGTAAACATTATTTTTCTCAAAAATGACATTTCCTCTAAAATGGTGATCTATGGAGCAGAAGGCATGGGCCACATTCAGCTATGACCCATATACTATAATCTATGGAAATATTCAATGAAACTGAATTAAGTCCAACTTTCCAAAGCAAACAGGATCCCAGGTATATACTTCTTTGGACACTTCAAATAAAATAGCTTCTGCCAAAAGCATAAGACATGCTTTCTCATCACTATGTAAACTATAGACTAAAAATACTTGAGTATCTATAACTTTTTGTACTTGAAAGATATGTAACCATATCTTACAACATTAATATTTACCTGGAAATCAAAGGATTTTAAAGGTCATCATCAAAAACCATCTTTAACAGGTTAAGTCTTATATTTTATTATTTAAAAAAAAAAATATGTTGAGTCTAGCACTTGATAAGACTCTCACTAATGTCGCTTTGAAATCATAAATAGTTGCCTGCTAAAATTGTGAACTCAGAGCTCCCTTGCTCATTTTAAAGTCATGGGGAGATTCAACCTTCTGAATCCTCTGAAATCTTCATATTTCAATTGTGTCCACTGAGGCCCATTCAGATATTTAGTCATACTGTAAAAATAAAAATACATTTGTATTTCAAAAGATTTTCTAACTATAGTAAAAATGAAATATATATACATATATATATATATATATTTACTGACAAAACAGTTGAAATCAATTGGATACTCAGAATTACATCCAAGAGAAATTCAGTTCTTAGTAGGATCAAAAATCTTCATCCATCAAATATTTATATCCCTTGAAAGTGAAAGTGAAGTTGTTCAGTCCTGTCCGATTCTTTGCGACCCTATGGACTGTAGCCTACCAGGCTCCTCTGTCCATGGGATTATCCAGGCAAGAATACTGGAGTGGATTGCCATTTCCTTCTCCAGGAAATCTTTCCGACCCAGGGATTGAACCCAGTTCTCCCACAGTGCAGGCAGGCGCTTTAACCTCTGATTCATTATCTTCTCTTAAGTTTAAAGTTTAATTTGACATTCATTAAATGTTTTATAACAAAAAAAAAAATAATAATAATTTGACATTCATAATAAAAGCAAAATAATTATAAATGTGTGGGTAAAATAGTTCATTGTATTAACAAAACTATGTTCACTAAGATAATTTGATAGTTTTCCAAAATCTTACAGGGAGGTACAACTGATCCTCATTTTCCATGGATTCCACGCTTGCAAAAACTTGTCATCCCCAAATCAGTATTCATAGGGTATTCACGGTCATTTGTATTCATGCATAGAGCAGTGAAAAACTTGCCCAGTGCACACGTTCTCAGTTAAGATTGTACAAGGCAATGCTCTGTTATATTTTGACTCTTATTCTGTCAAGAAGTATCCTTTCCAAGATCTATATAGTGCCAGTTTTTCACATTTTTGTGCTTTTTTCTTGGTGATTTTCCTGCATCAAACAGTCCCCAAGCACATCTCTAAAGTGCTAGCTAGTGTTTCTATGCCCAAGGAGGGTTCGATTTGCCTTTCAGAGAAAATGTGTATTTCAGATAAGCTTGATTCAGGGATGAGTTATAGTGCTGTTGACTATGGATTCACTGGTAATGAATCAACAATACATACTAAATAAGGTGTCTTTAAACAGGAACATAATACACAAGACAAGTTTCTGTATTATTCAGTTGGTTAAAATGTTGTGACCAGAGGCTCACAGGAAACTAACTCTGTCTTTCCCCCAAGAGTAATAGTTCCTTATTCACTAATACAAAGTTCATGGCAATGTATAGAACATGACAACCACAAATAATAGTAATTGAATGCATATGTTATTTTGTAAGTCCTATCAGGTGAGACTGGAACTGTTGATATCACTCTTTGCTTAGGCAATATACAAATTCAATTTTCATCAACCCAAAGTCTTTTGTATGTTATGCTCTCATTCCCTTAAGAAGCAAATTCAATACTTGAAACATTCTCTCAGGTAACCATACATTTTCTCTGATTACCTGAGCATTTCAAAGAATGTGCATGCAAATTAATGAGGACCGTCATTTGGTAGGAGTAATTCTCCTGCAAATATTTTGGTTGGGTTTTGTTTTGGTAAGTCATATTAAGATATTATCATAATATCATCTTGACTAGTTAAGGGTTTTTCCATATAGTCATGTTAAAAAGCATAACATACAATATTTGTTGTATATAACTATATTGAATCTGGCAATCTGCATGTTTATTTACAGAAATAGCCGTATATGAATACAAGTTAATTGCATATATATGAAATGTATACATACCTGTGTATATATACATATATATACATCACTATTTTATATACTGTACAATTTTTTCAGATAAGCTTGAAGATAATTATACATTTATTTTAGAAGTACTCTAGAGAAAATACTTATTTCAATGCCATTAACATAACTAGTACACAGAATTAAGAACTGAATAGCTTTAAAAATTTATTGATGATATTTTATAATAATCAGAAGTTTACAGATACACCTGACTAAAATAGCTTCATTTGTAAAACAAAGATAAATGATCATTTTACTACTCTGACCCAAGTTGTAAGACTTGAAAATTTCAAAATCTAGCCATGAAGTTGGTTGAGAATTACCATGCACTTGGACTTGATATTGACATTAGTAATCAGGAAGATAGATATAGCATCAAATGTTAAGCTAACACTTACGTATTAATAAAGCTGCATTTAGTTGGGATATATCTGGAAACAAAGGCCCTGTGAAGGGGATGATAGGAACACCACGTGGCGGAAGAAGAGGTCATTGAAAAGCCCTGAAGACCCTTTAGCTGAGGCTCTTATTGAGAGTGGGGGTGGGGTGACAGCTTGTATCCAGGCAAAGACAAGGCTCTGAGCGTTGGTAATGGTGATGGTTGGAGCACAGAGTTTTAATCTTGGCAAGCTGGAGATTTCATGCCTGTCTTATTTCCCTTTTCTGATCCTGGACACTCCTGCCTGGGATTCTTACTGTAATTTGTCATCCATAGTCGGCCACTCAGCAAACATCAGAGCTTAAGAAGAAGGATTTGTTGTTCCAGAAAGGTTTCTGGGTAGTTATACCATCAGACTTGTCAGAAAAACCAAGAGCACTGATTTTAAATTCTTCGGTGTGTTACTTAATTACCTTTTTAATTAGGATAAAATGTCTTTTCACCCTCTCCTATTGAATACCGTCATCCCTGCTTTCAGGGCCAAGTTATAAATACACGCAATGAGTAGCTCTCGCCCCTCCCTGCTCCTTCCCCACTGAGCCAGCTGCTCCTCTGTGTTCAACTGTCAGGGTCTCTGCTGCAGAGATGCTCCGAGTGCTCCCTAATAACTTGGGGAATCGGTGCCGCTCATCGCCAAGCCTGACAGCTGAACACAGCTCAGGGGAACTAAACGTGCAAGAGGAGCAGAAAGAAGAGGGGAGATTGATTCTTTGAGATGCAAGGATAAAATGCCTACAAAAATAGCCATAATCCTGCGGGGTGGGTGATGAGGGTGAGGACCGGGAAATGTGTTAGTCGACGTGGGAAAAGGAAAATAAAGCTCCAGTTGGAAAGTCGAAGGAAAGATAATTTACAAGGAACACTGGATTTATTTCCTCTTTTCATGAGTAGAATTTTAAAACAATCTTCTTTGTCTGTTGGGACTCAGTACTGGGAGACATAGATGTCCAAAACTGGGGACCCTTTGTCCACAGGGCCAGATTTTCCTTAGAGCCTGCTAATAGCTCTCTGCATGGCCTTTATATGAGGGCTTCTAGAACTATAAACCATTCTAAAAAATAATAATTTTTGAGATAAAAATTTTTAAATTATGTTTACTTGTAGCAAAGTACACATGACATGAAGGGTGCCATCTTAAACATGCTTAAGCATATGATTCAGTGGCATGGAGTACACTGGCGTTGTTGTCACCATTCATTTCCAGAATGCTTTTTTGCACAACTAAAACTCTAAACCCACTAAACAATAAGTCTCCAGCCTCCTTTCCTCCTACTCCTGGTCATGACCATTCTACTTTCTGCCTCTGTGAATTTGACTGCTCTAGGTATCTTATGTCAGTAGAATCACATAGTGCTTGTCTTTTGATGACTGGTTTCTCCCACATAGCTTAATATACTCAAGATTCATCTATGTTATCACACATGTCAGAGTTTCATCTCTTTTCAAGGTTGAATTTATTATCTGTTCATTCATGCTTGTGAAAACTTGAGTTGCTTCCACCTTTTGGCTATTGTAAATAATGATTCTATGGGTATACAGATAATGCTACTATGACATGGCTATTTAATTCAGGTCAGTCACTCAATCATGTCCGACTCTTTGCAACCCCATGGACTGCAGCACTCCAGGCCTCCCTGTCCATCACCAACTCCTAGAGTTTACCCAAACTCATGTCCATTGAGTCAGTGATGAAATCCAACCATCTCATCCACGTCGTCCCCTTCTCCTCCTTCCTTCAATCTTTCCCAGCATCAGGGTCTTTTCCAATGAGTCAGCTCTTCACATAAGGTGGCCAAAGTTTTGGAGCTTCAGCTTCAACCTCAGTCCCTCCCATGAACACCCAGGACTGATCTCCTTTAGGATGGACTGGCTGAATCTCCTTGCAGTCCAAGGGACTCTCAAGAGTCTTCTCCAACACCACAGTTCAAAAGCATCAATTCTTCATCACTCAGCTTTCTTTATGGTCCAACTCTCACATCTATACATGATGACTGGAAAAAATCATAGCTTTGACTTGACAGACCTTTGTTGGCAAAGTAACATCTCTGCTTTTTAATATACTGTCTAGGTTGTTCATAACTTTTCTTCCAAGGAGCACGGAGCTTTTTCATGGCTGCAGTCACCATCTGCAGTGATTTTGGAGCCCAAAGAAGTAAAGTCTCTCATTTTTTCCCATCTATTTGCCATGAAGTGATGGGA
Organism: Muntiacus reevesi; assembly: GCF_963930625.1. Lineage (NCBI taxonomy): Eukaryota > Metazoa > Chordata > Mammalia > Artiodactyla > Cervidae > Muntiacus > Muntiacus reevesi. Next base: position 54,712,579 of record NC_089267.1, read on the forward strand.
CCAGATGCCATAATCTTAGGTTTCTGAATGTTGAGTTTTAATCCAACTTTTTCACTCTCTTCTTTCACTTTCATCAAGAGGCTCTTTAGTACTTCTTTGCTTTCTGCCGTGAGGGTGGTGTCATCTGCATATCTGAAGTTACTGATATTTCTCCTGGCAATCTTAATTCCAGCTTATGCTTCCTCCAGCCCAGCCTTTCTCATGATGTACTCTGCCTATAAGTTAAATAAGCAGGTGACAACATACAGCCTTGACGTACTCCTTTCCTGATTGCAACCAATCTGTTCCATGCCATTTCTAACTGTTGCTTCTTGACCTGCATACAGGTTTCTTAGGAGGCAGGTCAGGTGGTCTCGCTCATAACCACCTCTAGAACAGAACCTGTGAAGCCAATAGGGGGACAGTCCAAAAATAGAAATAGGGGCAAAAGAAGTATTAGGGTAATTTGGATTGTGTATCTCTTTCAATGTTGAGTTTTTTCTCATACGTTCATTTATAGATTTGTGTATTTGTTTATTTCTCTCTGTTGTGTTTTCTTATAATTTTTGAAAAGAAATAATTAGATAAAGAGTTAAGATATAAGCAGTAAACATCAGAAAAATTTTAAAGCATTTATGTCATAATAGCCTCCATTGTATGTAGAGACTTCTGAAGAGTACCATTGGCCTCAGAACTTAGTAATGAATTCTTGAAATAGCTGTTCTTTGAAGGGAAATAATAGAGTTTTAAATTAATGTGAAGTCATGAATCTGAAACATGACTCAAGCTGAATTTGTGGGGTTGTTTGAAATAATATGATCTTATATCAGTTTAAAATGCTTATGCGAATCCCTATATATTCTTAAAATTAGCCCTAAAGCTGATATTTTAAATACAAAAAGCTTATGCCCATATAGGTAATGAACTATTATTCTCTCTTTTAGAGATAATCAGTCATTAAAACTTAATTTTAAGTCAACCATAGGAACAAATAGAATTCTGTAAGTATGCAACAATTCATGATTAAAATTTTTTTCCCAATACCGTTATCTCTCCTTGTTCAAAGAAATCACCAAATTCTACCATGTCTGCATTTTTCAAAAGTCTGTTTCCATACTCTCTTCTTTATCTGCCCTACCACTGCCGAAGCCATGCAGAAGTCTCATGAAAGATATATTATACAAATCTGACTGTGGTATTTATTTATTCAAAGCCCTTCAACTTCTAATTGTTCAGGATGAAGAGAAAGATAAAAGTAAAATAAAGAAATCTTTAGCATCCCATAGAGAATAAGACCTACTATGACCTAGCTCCTATCTGTCTCTCTCTGGTCTTGTCTTTCATTATGTCAAAAATAAATGGCAAAATAATAGAGAACTGTCAGTTGGGGGGAGGGGGATGCCTTTGAAGAAAAAGTCTTGTGGAATGAGTGACATTTAAGACAAAATACTTTTTAAGAAGTACCAGCTGTTTGAAGCACAAAGGCAAGATCATTTCACTAAGGAGAAAGCAGGAAGATTCAAGGACTTAAGAGGAAGAAAGAGGTAACTTGAGCAGGATGAACAAGGTGCCCCATATGGGAGATGTTCTTAGAGACAAAGGTAGTTGACCCATCACATAAAGACTTATAGACCATGATGAAAAGCTGGTGTTTTATACTAAGTGGGGATGGATTTAAGGAAGGAAGTTGCATGAACCAACTTTTCCAAATATCACTGTGAAAAAATAAAAGTGTTTAGCTCAATCATGTCCAACTCTTTGTGACCCCATGGACTGTAGCCTACCAGGTTCCTCTGTCCATGGGGATTCTCCAGACAAGAATGCTGGAGAGGGATAATCATTCCCTTCTCTAGGGGATCTTCCCAACCCAGGGATCGAATCCAGATCTCTCACATTGGAGGTATATTCTTTACTGTCTGAGCCACTAGGGAAGCCCAAAAAATACTGGAGTGGGTTGCCATTTCCTTCTCCAGGGGATTTTCCTGACCTAGGGATCGAACCCGTGTCTTCTCCATCATGGGCAGATTCTTTCCCATCTGAGCCACCAGGGAAGCTCCATAAAGCAAATAGCTTTCCCCATTTTAGAAATAATAAAACTTGAGAGCCTGAGGTGTTACATCTTAAGTGGCAGAGGCAGCATTCAAACCTCCATTTTGCCTGACTTTATAGGCTTCTTTCTTTTCATTACACCGTGTCAAAGAGAAAGGTTTTGTTGGGATGTGTGTCATTGTTGCATTAGAAGAGAAAATAATGGAGTACTTCTTGTCCCACTCGTTAATTTCTATAGCACTTTAAAAGCAAAATCTCATCCACAATATTTAAAGCAAAAATAAAAAAGAGGTAAATACAGTTATGGGGAAAGTACAGTAAAAAGGTAATAAGAAATTGGAAAAGAAAAAATAATCTTCTTTAGTATTAAAAAAAGTAGGAGGAAGAGGAGATCAAACAGTGGTTTGGCTAATTTGAATCTCCCCTGGGTGCGCAGCACTGGTCAGTTCAAAAATGCCTCTTAAAATAGTTGAGTGCCCTCTTCGCTCCTGAAGTTGGTAAAGCCACATCAGTGCAGCTACAGGGAAGGGTCAAATGGAGAAGAACAAACCCCTTACTGTGTGAAGCCAGAGGCCAATTTACGCTCTCAAATGGCTCCAGAACTGGCCGTTGCCTTTCCGGTCCTGAGAGCGGTCCTGACAGCATGAGGCTGAAGGCTGTGTGCCCTGAGAGATGCTGACGGCTTCCACCACCCCAAGTCCATTCAACTCCTAAACCACGTGCAACCTATCTGCAGAACTGGAGAAGGCAGCCTTAGGCAGCCCCACAAATAGTCCACTGACCTTTGATATCTCTACAGATTCGCGCCTATCTCTCACCTTTCGAACGTCATTATGGAAGAACCAGAGCAAAAGAATGAAATATCAATAGATATTACTTCTGCCAAGTGTTGTCTTGGGAGAGAAAAAGAAAAAAACCAACAACAACAGGAGTGACATTAGCATACAGAAGCAATTGGTGACATGGTTTAGTTATTTATTTATTTTGCAAGGTATATTTTAAATCAATGCAATGAGCATGGACTCTGGAGTCAGAAACGAGTAGATTGTAATGTGAAGTTCCCAGCCATCCTAAGAACTTAGGCAGGTTAGCTGAATTACACTGAATCGCAATGTCAACATTGACAAAATGAGAAATAATAAGCAGTTTAAAATGTATTTGAAAATATGCCTAATACATAAATGTTGCTTAATAAATATTTGTTTTTTGCTCCTTATTTGAATATTTTCTTGCAGCCAAAAGGGGTTGAGCCATGAAAGACTGCTTATTTATCCAAGCAACTAAGAAAAAAAAAAATCACTAAGGTATTGTGTCCTTCACCAGTTTGTTTAATATCTCTGAGTTTTAGTTTCAAAATCTTTCAGAGAAAACTATATCCCCAGAAAGCAATTATGAAACAAAAGATAAGAATAATTATGATTCTCATAATCTCTACTCAGAGATCTTTACTCAGAGTTTGAGAAAAATATGTTGAGAAAACAAGGTACTTAGATTGTTATAATTATTCATGTTTTTATTGAGACTAATTAATGCCAAAAATAAGCACCAAAGAGATATTTGAAAAGCATTGCTCTTTTTTGGAAGTCACTCCTTTCCAAAATGTATGATTTTAATATTCCCTTAGATTGCTTTGTGTTAGAACTATTTTTACATAGATACATACCTATCCAATCCTTAGCCATTAGTACTAAAATGTGTTTTCTCTCTGAGATATAAATGATGTTCAAAGGCCAATCACTCTGTACAAATGTCACACTCCTCAAGATTGATTTAGCATTTCTCCAACCTTCAACAGATTCTTGAATCAGTAATACTCAGAGACACAAAACACATCAAATATACTAGTGTAATGCTTACAAAATCAATAAATGGTGGTCTTGTGAGTCTTGTTGTGTCTACTTTATTGATGGACTTTTTATTATATCTGTAATTACAGTTCAAAAATACAATTTGATGTTCTTAAAAAAAGTATTAACTCTTAAATTCTCTAAGCCATAGGGCTTTGACTTTTTCTTTTTTTCTTTTTAACTGTTCTATGGTGTAACCTATTCTACATCCAAACAAATAAGAAAGTCACAAATGAATCTTTGAGGTTCAGGGGCTGGAATGGAGGCTCTTATTATGATAGTCAGATAGATCCACACGTCTACACAGAGAAGTACTGAGAAGGGCTCCTTTAACTTGGGACTTAATTGGGATAATCAAAGAATGGGTTGAGACTATTATCTCTAAAGAGAATAGTACTTGATGCCATAAACTCTAGATACTGGGTGTGACTTCTGGTGGTCTTCTGTTTCTTCTCACCAACAAACGATAATTATCAGTACACGGCTAGGCAAACGGCTGAGGTTCAATTTTACTCTTCTGTTTTTTTACTTCCTAGATCTCCTACAAGGAATAAACCATCAAGAACATCTTTTCTGCACTCCAATGCCCTTATTATTATTTCATAGGAGTATTAGAATTTGCTTAAAAATAAATCGGCACAGGTTATGTATGTATCAGCTATGTGGATATGGTCAGTTCTCTTAATCATAAATTCACTCCAAGGAGTAGTCAGTATCTAAACAGGTGCCATTTTTGTTGATCAAACATACCTGAACATCATCCATTTCCTATGGTTCAAATTAATATAATGATCAGCATTTCCCAACTTTGAGCAACATAGAGACTTAGCTATTTAGCTTAATCCATTTTCAAAGAGGAATTTTCATTGGTGAAATGAGTGACTTTGGCATGCATGTTCATGGATTTTAGAAATCATTTTTCCCTAGTAAAATTAATGATATTCAGATGTGTGGATTGGCTTTATTTCAGAGACAAATTATTCTCTCATGAACAGAGTATAACAATCTAACAAGCCCTTTAAGGTATAGCCACAAGGATGGTGCCTGAGGCTTGATCTTTTAATGGTCCTGTATCCAGCCATTTGGTCTCCAGAATATTTCTCATATCTGCTTCAACTGACTGTCCAAAGAAAACTATGATAGTAGAACCTACACATAGAGGAGACCAAGGTTTCCTTCCTCTTATAGAGTAAGTTGTTTAAAATGTTTTACACCTATTTGCCAACACATGATTGTTTAATATGTGTCTCTGTGGGTGGTTGAATTTGCTCTGACACTTGCTTACAATATTGCTCGGTTAGGAAGTATAGGAAGTGGCAGCTACATGATCACCTAAAATATCCGAACAGTTGCACATAACTAAGTTTTCTTAGGTCACTTGGTGACATAATATCTTAATCTTCTAAATGTGTCCCTGATCAAAGTACAATCTTTGTGAAGTAATTACTCATCTGTCTCTGTGGCAGACTTCCCTTCCTCCAGAAGGCTGCCCTGCGCTGAGTGTCTCTGGGATGCCATGGTTCATTGATTGTAGACCAAGTGCTCTGTGTTAAAGTCATGTGGCTTCTGTCAGTTCTCACTGGGATCAGCATGCTCTCTGAGAGGATTCAAAGCCTTTTCAGCTGGAAGAGTCACTTCTTGCTTAGGGCTAGGACTCCAGACATTGCCTTATCAATTTGAACAGTGATGGGGTTATGGTCCTCAATGTTGATATTACTATACTCCCTGCCCTGAAGTGTGAAAGGCTTTATGTATGTCCATGCTTTAAACCCTACTTTACAACTTATGTGAAAGCGAGGCACAGCTTACCATGATTTATAATGTAACATATTATCACATATGAATTTTGGAACACAAATGCCAGATTTTAGGGTTCCCTGAAAAACAGATTTTGAAATACTGATTCGTATCAACTGATCATTGGGTGTGAGCTGCTCTCGTAAAAAGGGTGCAACATTAGTCAAAACTGCTGCTTTTTGCCAGGGAAAGTGGAGAGGGACCTGGCCATAAATTGTCGGCAGCCAACACTCTCTGGAACTTGAAGAATAAAGACCACAGTCTTGAAGGCTGGTCAGATTGGCAACAACATCTCTTCTAGTCAGTCTGAGATCTGGACTGTTCTCAGTGAGGTCCTTTTCTTTCCTGAGAGTATCCGCCTGCTCTGGTTTTGACTCAATCTCAACTTTGCCCTTGATTTCTCCGGTGCTGCCATCATTATATGGGCTCCCCCACCTCTCCTCATAAATGTCAAGAACCTCCAGGACACAATATTGTCAAGAGTATAGGAGAGGCTCCCTTTCCTGTTCAATATCAACCCAAACTGTGTCCTAAATAACTAATAAGGGAAAATGTAGAGGAAAACCATTGTTGAAAAGAGATATGATAATTTTAAAGTATTTATTAATTTATTTGCTATATAGTAATCTCTACCTCCTCCAATGCAAAGATGGAAACAAAAGAAAACAGAGGCTTCCAACTTGGAGCCAAGTGCCCCTGAGAAGTAGGAGAGCCTAAAAAAAGTGATTAGAGTAATTCGATATATTTTATAAGTAAGTTAAAAATGATTTAATGATTGAGAAGTGGTCAAAGGCAAATTAACACCAGAAGATTAGAGTTGTACCTCAGTGAATAAAGGAAATGATAGTGGGAAAAAGAGCTCAAGAAAACATGAAATTGTTTTGACATGATATTTCTGGGAAAACAGGAAAAGCAAGAAAAAAGGAGTTGGAGTGATCAAAAGGCGGGTGAAGTGATTTCTGCTACTCTTAGACTAACAAGTGTTCTCTGATAGTTTTCACCTACAAGACCATCCTCAATTTCCTCAGGTTTACAAAACTCCACATTAATGCAACTCCCTCTCAGAGACAGCAAGAGGGGGATTAAGTACAACATTAAGACCTTCAGGAGAAAGGTAATACTTTAAAACAGCATACTCTCTCCAAAGTTTCCAGATAGCATTTTCTAATTTTGGCCTTTCACTTAAACCCCATATGGGCCTATCCTGCCGATGTCCACCTCACCAATTCTACTTTCACTCAAAGTGTTTTTGAAGTGCAACATCCACCATGAAGGTTTCCCTCATCAGAATGGTTTCTGCAGGTCTAGTCTACCTGAGCATGCAAATATATTGACATTCTCACTCATCTCGTCCTTACTTCACATACTCGGGATACTTGCTTTTTATAAATCCATTCCCCAGTTTTATTCATCCAGTTTACCAATTCCAGAACCTCACAGGTAGCTAAGATGTCAATAAACTCTTGCAAAATAAAACAGTCCACGGGGTCCCAAAGAGTCAGATATGACTGAGCATGAACAAAATGACAACAGTTTATCACTCAAAACGATTTCTAATGTGTCAGTATGGTCACGTCCTATCCAAGAGTACACAGTCCAAAAAACCAAGAAACCCCCGTGAGGGGCCACCAGTCATCCTTCAGACTTAATTTATTTACGTCTATATCTGTCGCTACCAATATGAATATCTATAGCAAACTCTAGCTCTGTAATGTGTCACCTACAACCACATATATAAAAATAAAGACATAAAGGGAACAGAAGAGACCCATCATCTTTAAATAAAAGGGAGCGATGATCTTCACAGATTGTCTCCATGCAGAAGAAAGTCTCTGTAGAGAGGTCTATAAACGGAATAGCTGTGCACTCACTATTTTATTCAGAGATACCAGTGTTTATTTTTAAACAAAAACGAAGGCTCTCAAGACCCATTAGTTTTTTTCTTAACCAAAGACAAACTTCACCCACCCCCTTTGGAACCGGTGATTATTTTCATAGTACTCTGGATCATTTCAAAAAGAATAAAATATAAGGAAGGGTTGCTCTTATAAACACAAATTTTATAAAATCCTTTGGACTGGCAGCTTTGGAAATTCTTCTCTCAAGGGAAGTAAATTTAAGTGGAGTTGCACTTGAGTTCAGTTTGTATTCCCCTCTCAATTACCATCAATGCAGCTGAATCAGGAGCTACACCAAAATTCCTGAGATAGCTTTTTAAAAATCTAAAATAAAAGAAGAAAGTGTTACTGCAGACTGAGGTGAAAGAAATTTTGATACGAGAGGGACAAAATCCCTGGAGGGAGGAGCTGAGGGCAAGAAATAATGAAACAAAAGCTTGCAATACCCAAAGCAGAATATGCACACTCTGATCTTTGTTCTTTCTTTTAATTGTTTAGGCCTGCAAATATTTGATATGAAGTTGCTTGACTTAAGAGGCAAGGGAATTTTTTTAACAGATATAAAATGAACAACCCAGGTGATTATCACAATGTGGGAAAGGAACAACAAGTTAGAGTAATATATTTGGAAGTTGCTGTGATTATAAAATTCCCCAACAATGGACCCCAGGCAGCAGGCAGTGGGAGAATCCAATCATGCCTTATTGCTTAGGCATGCTATAGGCCACCACTATATCAACACTTACTAGCTCAAAACAATAAGTTATGTTTGTAAGACAGAACATTATTCAGTAATGCTTCTTCACTCCCAATAGCTAGATCTTTGCTTGGGCTTTGACTTTTCAATAGGTAAGAGACATTTTGACTAATTAAAATGTGCAAAATACGTAACTTTCAGAGCTGGTTGTTGGATTTGAGCAAATGCAGAAAAACAACTCTTTTGAAAATAGTACAATCTGATAGTTGTGAAATGCAATTGAAACTTAATACTCAAAATTGAGTAATTTTGGAGCTACTTCTCTCTTTCTTATCTTCCTGTCAACTCACGCCTACGATTCCAGCCACACAAAACATTTAACTCTTTTCTGAAAGCTTCAAGTGCTATCAGAGAGGCATTTAACATAGCGCTAAGAATACCCATGGGAGCATCATTAATGCTGCCCAGAATGTGCATCTTGGTGCATTACTTCTAATCTGACAGCTCTGCTCTGTGAAGCACACTCTGGTTCATGTATGCATGTCAGTACCATTGTAGACTTCCCTCTGCTGACCCAAGGTACCACTGAGCAGATTTAAACGGTATCTACACAGCGAGAAGCTGAGCCCGTTAGAACCGAGTTTTCTGATTCCAGAAAGATTGATCAGGGTACTTCCACAGGCATTTTTGAAAAAAGTAGAAAAGCAAACAAAGTATTTGGTCCACATTTTATACATTGACTAAACAAATCAGTATCAGATTTGTGATGGTAAATTTAATGCTTGTATTTGGATTCTCATCTATTATAACAAAGAGCTTCCCTTATGGCTCAGCTGGTAAAGAATCTACCTGCAATGCAGGAGACCTGGGTTCAATCCCTGGGTTGGGAAGATCCCCTGAAGAAGGGAAAGGTTACCCACTCCAGTATTCTGGCCTGGAGAATTCCATGGACTGTATAGTCCATGTGATCACAAAGAGTCGGAAACGACTGAGCGACTTTCACTCACTTTGCTCACAATAAAGAAAAGGAGATCAGTCCTGGGTGTTCATTGGAAGGACTGATGCTGAAGCTGAAACTCTAGTACTTTGGCCATCTCATGTGAAGAGTTGACTCATTGGAAAAGACCCTGATGCTGGGAGGGATTGGGGGCAGGAGGAGAAGGGGACGACAGAGGATGAGATGGCTGGATGGCATCACTGACTCGATGGGCATGAGTCTGAGTAAACTCCGGGAGTTGGTGATGGACAGGGAGGCCTGGCATGCTGCGATTCATGGTATCGCAAAGAGTCGGACACGACTGAGCAACTGAACTGAATTGAACTGAATTTTAAGGGTTCGTGGTGGGTACTGTGCCAAATACTGTGGATATAGAGGTAGAGCAGATCTGAGTTCCAAGAATTATATGAACATATATAGATGCAGAAAATATGCAAAGTTAGGAATTGAAGGAAGTTAAGATTTTAGTAGATTCAAGACTTTGCTGTGAACAAGATCTGAGATTAAGACCTAATGCTGTAGGGAAATGCTTCTGTGATCTTACGCAGCCTCTTTCATCATCATAAACCTCAATCACTTGTTCTGTAAAATGGATTTAATACCAAAAGCTGCCTGCTTGGGTGATTTTGTGATATAAATGAAGTAATTATGTAACTCATTTACTATACGACCTTGCTGATAATAAATGCTCAGTTAAGGGTAGCTAGATGGCATTTTAACCAGTGATTTAAAAAGCAACAAACAGACTTTGGGTTTGAAGTTCTAAGTATACAACAGTCATAAAGGTCCTAGTGAGAGGGAGAGAGAGGGGGAGAAGTGATGGTTAGTGCGTGTTCCCCTACTAGCTGGCGGCTTTAAGTTCCACTTCATAGGGGTGTTCAAGAACATAATAACGGGCCACAAACACAACGGCCCTTCAATAACACGAAGGTGAGCTGCACGCGGAAGGTGGGCAGGCAGACTACAAAGGCGCGCTGGAGCACAATGGAGGGAACATAAAATAGCTGTTGATCACTGGGAAGCAGTGACAGCAAGGGCTGGCGGGCCGCGCAGAGAAGAGGGGGCTCAGAGGACGGGAGAGGACCGCGCTTCCCAAGAGGCAAGTGCGCTGAGCTCCAAACAGCAGGCGCCTGGGCCAGTCTAGCAAAGGACTGCCCCTTGTTCTCCGGCCCGGGGTGCTGCCCAGGTCAGCGGCTCGCTCTCCCCACAGCTGGAGCACAGAGCCAGGCGACGGCTCCTACAGACAGCCCAGGAGAGAGAAAGGAGCGGAGGCTGCGCGTTTGCTCACAGCTCCACCAGCTCGGTGAACGTGGGCGAGTCACTTGACCTCTGTGGCCCTCAATGACACCGCCTATAAAGCATGACAACACTGTCAACCCAGAAAGCAATCAATAAAGGCTGGTGTCCTCAGACTTCCTTCTGAGCCCTAGGTCATCTAACAGTTAGCTTATTTAAAGGTGTATGTTTCTATGTGAACACTAGACCCAGCCCTTAAAGCACCTGGGGGTTACTAAAGCGAATCTGTGGATCCTTTGCCATGGGGACAAGCAGATTTCTCTTCTCTGTCACAACAGGAAATCATCACCACCCATCATTCCTCTGCAATCACGTCAACTGCGGTCCAAACAGGTCCCATTCTTTATCTCAGGATTACTGTTACTCCGGGAAACTCTCTAGAGCTTCAAAATTCTTGGTGCATTTAGTGAATTTTGCTTTCAATCCAGATTCCAGATACAGACTTTTAAAACTCTGATTTTTTTTTCCCCCCACATTGTGGCAACCAAACCTCAAATCTTTTCAAACCTCAAAGAAAGCCTGCTGTCATTGGTTTTGCCCTTATCCACATCGGCATGTACTTCCTTACCACAAATTAGGTCACAGATAAGTTTGGAGCTGCCAATCAGCCTCGGATTCATCAAGCATTTTAAACTGCTGGTGCCGCAGTCCGACGCGCCAGTGTGTGGCACCGATAACGGTATCATTTGCATAGTTACAATCAGTTAGTGATAGAATGCCTGAGAGGCAGAGGGGATGCATGGCAAATGCAAAGTCACTTTCAGATTTGCATTCATTTTGGTTTTAAATGGGGAACAGAGAACCTGACTGCAAGGGGCGTCACCTCCCATGCAGCTGGATTCTGCGGCGCCTCTGCCTACAGAGCGTTTCCACCCTTTGAAAGTGCTTTGTGATCTTCCTATGAACTATTCTTCTCAACAATGTCTGACATCCCTAGTAGGCATTATTATCCATAATTTAGTGAAAGGGAAGTGAATCAAAAACAGGTTGAATGACTTGTTCAACCCCGCAGGAAGACACAGCGCAGGCGGAGGAAGAACCCACAGCTTTGTACCGGCTCCCCATCTGTTGCTAAGCCCCATTAGCTGTGCTTCCTACCTGGACGTAGTAATTAGCCAAACTAAGCGCTGCCAAATAAGGACGATGCATTGATTTTTTTTTTTTTTAATCACGTTCCCTTTACTGAACTTACTTATTTGACTTGCAAAACAGTGTAAAAATCCCCCCACCCCCCACAAAAAAAAAAAAAAAGAAAGAAAGAAAGAAAAAAAAAACAGGAATAATAAAAAAAGAGAAAGAGTAAGATGGAGTTCATTTATTCTGAGGGTTGAGAGCCCGAGGAGTTAATGGTTCTAAACACTGTGACCGGTGCTGGGAGAGAGGCTGGTAAACCTTGAGAGAATTGTGCTCTACTTAAATGACAAGTACCAGGATCTGATTGATATTCTCTGTAAAGTTTTCCCTGGTTACATCGTTTTTCCTTGGCACCTATGATTTATGGAACATACCCGTATTAATTAGGCACATGCTAGTATTTGGGAACAAGAGGCAATAAGACAATCCTCTTGCATTTCATTGCATAATATATACAATTTATTGAAAAGGCACTAGTTTGGAAACTTGGAGAAAAGGTTAAGCACTTGTTTCAGGTACCATAAAGGAAAATGCTGTCAAAAGTGGATCACCATCCCCTAAATATCAAGAAACCAAAAAATGAGTTCTTTCATAGGGGAAAAAATGTTAAAACCAATGGCAATCCCTGACTCAGCAAACAAAAGCAGTTGATAAATGTACCTGCTCCCCTGTCTACAGCTGATCTTGCCTTTTCAGGGTGGCCTTATCAACTTAAGATCTTGTTGGAGAGTAATGAACAGGAGGAAAGATGCTGGTCCTCAATTGCTCATCATTAGAGCTACTTACATAGCTTGGAGGGGAGCAGGGACTAGGATAAATCAGTGCTTTAAACCTCCTGATAATTGGTGTTCAAATCTCAGAATCTGGGTGTTATTCTTGGCTAAAGTATTTAATATCTACCACCTGGCTGGATTGTTCCCTATATTCATATGGGGAAGACATAGTAGGCAAGCGTTCAACCTTGCAAAACTTGCTGGTAGAACTGAGCTACATCCAAGCCTGACCTAGTGTGCACCCGGAGCCCTCTCTTTTCTCCCAGTTTCTCCCAGATGGATTAAGAATGACAGTCACTTCTGGAGAGGGCAAGGGAGTGCACATAAGAGGAGAGTTTATTTTTAATTAGAGTGCCCCCTAAATGCAAAAGCAAACCTGTATCACAGAAATTTAGCAGCATGAATGAACCATTTGTTGAATACCGACTTGGATATAGCATTTCACAAGGGATATTTCTAAGCATCACAAGAACCCTGCAGAACAGGTAGCTCAGAATGACCTACGCAGACAGCTGAAAAGCTGAGAGTGGCGAGCTCTTTAACTCTGGGGTCAGAAGGCAGTGCTCCTGAAGTCCTCTTCAAATTCACTGGGCAATTCAGAGGCAGTCCCAAAGCGAGTTCTTTCTTATGTTATCTGTGATATTTAGACTTGCTCAGTCCTCAACTTTTATAAATATAATTACCTCCAGGGATGTCTTCATGTTCACATTTTCCTTATTATGCTATTTTCTTGCCAGTGTGCATCCTCAGGCATCCAGCCATCTGACCATGACCACAGGTTGACAGACACCATCCTATAAGTGGGAGCATTTTTATTCCTTTCTCCACTCCAACCCCACTCCATTAGCTCCAGATGCCTTCTGTTATTCCCACAAGGTCCTCGGGATTGAAAACTTCTGCTCATATCAGATAGGTCCCACAAATCACTTAAAGATTTGTGGCAATCACATCACTGCAGCATCCTTGGTTTTCTTTTTAATTTTTTAAATTTATTTATTTGGCTGAGCCAGATCTTAGTTGTGGCATGTGGGATGTAGTTCTCCAACCAGGGACAGAACTTGGGTCCCCAACATTGGGAGCATGGATCTTAGCCACTGAACCACCAGGGAAGTCCTGCACAATCAGATTTTTCTAGAGTCTTTAAGATTGTAAAAAACACCAATGGCAATGATTACTCAGCCTGGCTTAGGAAGGAGTCTGCTGATGAGGGACAATCCAGGCGGTGCTCAAATCATGGTTCAGGCTGTAAGCGGCCCACAGATGGTTACATCGCAATGGCCACTTTGACCATCATAGATCTATCTTTATCTGATTTGCTTAAGACGAACTCTTCAAATTTATTTGTCCCTGTTTTATACATATTCAGCCAACACAGGAGAGATAATGATACTCTGCACAATGGACAAGTCCTTTTTTACTAAGCCTGTCCAAGATATGCACATATATAAAATATTTTACATTTCCCAAAATAGCAAGTCTGTTTGCATTCTTAAGGTGATTAAGAATGTATATCCTGGAGTCAGTTACTAAGATCCTTAGCTGTGTGTTTTGGGGAAATTTATTTCATTTCTTTAAGTCCTTAGCTTCCTTCTGGGAAAACAAAATAAAAAGAGAACTTACATTATAGAGTTGTTTTGAGGATTAAATGCGATGATGTAGATAAAGCCCACAGCACAGCATCCAACCATACTAAACACTTGATGATTGTTTTTGCAAGTACCTCTGTCCACATGCACGCAAAGTGCACACACACGGCAAGGAAGGAAGGGCGTCGGTAGGATGGACACTTCCTATAACGAGTTTACTCCATTAGAGGAGATATTGCTATTCTCATCTTATCCATCAGGGAAAAGCAGAGACAGATTAAAATGGCTTCCACCAGCTCACACAGCTGGTTATTGATCAAGTCGGAATCAATTCAGGATTGGGATCCCAGCTTGTCTTCGTACAAAAGCTCTTCAAATAGCTACACTCTGCTTCTAATAGCACAGTGCTCTCTGCTATAAGTATAATCAGCCTGAACAAAAAGCAAAGGCATAATAAAAAAGCTTCATGGAAACTGCTTTCAACTTTATTCCATGATCTTTTTCCATAATTCTTCGTAACTATTCACCCTCTGGTTATCTTAGAGGATAGATACACAAGGCTGGCGCTTTCCAGGTGGCACAAGTGGTAAAGTGTCTGTCTGCCAAAGAAACAGATGCCTGAGACAGGAGTTTGATCCCTGGGTCAGGAAGATCCTGTGGAGGAGGGCATGGCAACCCACTCCAGTATTCTTGCCTGGAGAATCGCATGGACAGAGGAGGCTGGTGGGCTGCAGTCCATAGGATCGCATAGAGTTGGAAGTGACTTAACACCCACACATGCTCCCCACAAAGCTCGTTCCAAGTCCATCTGGATCTAATCACCCACAACCTGGGTAAAGCATAGGAGTAAGGATGCTGCTACCAGAGGCTGGAGGAAAAACCAGTAATACATCTTTTAAAGTTGAAATGAACAAGATTGAAACATGTTCTTAACCTTGAAGGTTTTTTTAAGGTTCCATTTATATCTAGTTATTTTGATCAGCTATTTTCATGTTAATCTTGTTTATACATATTCCAAGTTTCAATAAAATGTGCAGTGGCTCTTGTTTTCCCGTTTTATGTAGATCTGTATCATCCTTATTGACTTTACATTATGAAAAAGTGGCTTCCCAGTGTCATTAGTATTGATCTTGATGAGGGCGAAAGCGACTGTTAACTCTCAAAATCATCTGTAAATATTTAATCATCCCCATTGATACTATGAAAAATAGATCAAGTGCTCATTTTCTTTCCTACAATCATAGTATTTGACTCTATAAATGGAAGAAATCTGTATCCTCATGGTTAAAAAACAAAACAAAGGCAATAAACAAAGCCTTAGAAATCTATGAGACTTTTCAGAGTTCAATGAGAAAAAGGATGCAAGAATCTAGAAATAAATCTTTTTCTTAAGGTTATCATTTTACCTCATTTCTAATAATAGTCATCTGAAAACATTTGAAAGAAGGCGCTGCCAACATCACAGCTGACTGCCAATATTCCCAGACTCCTTTCCTCCTGGGTACCAGTGGGACTGACCGACAGAGCTTAATGCTCAGTCCAGCTCTTTGTGACTCCATGGGCTGTAGCCCACCAGGCTCCTATGAACATGGGATTCTCTAGGCAAGACTACTGGAGTTAGTTGCTATTTCCTACTCCAGAGAATCTTCCTGATCCAGGGATCAAACTCGAGTCTCCTGTGTCTCCTGAAATGGCAGGTGAATTCTTTAACACTGTGCCACCTTGGAAGCCCTGCAGGCCCCATTGTAATAAGGTGTGGTTATAGGACTATCTTTGGTTACTTGAGTGTTAGCAAAGGTAAAGTATTTCAGTCTGAAACAGTTAATTACCAATGCCTTATCTCTAGCTCTTTCTGCCCTTTGAGGTTGGTTGTGGAAGATTTCTTGTTGTGGAAGATTAAGATGTTGAGAGAGCCCAAGTCATCAACTGCAGAGCTCTCTTTTACTCATAGATGGCGTTGAGTGACTGAAAAGTACACTCTGTTTTGTTAAACTACTGAAACCTGGGGTATTGTTTAACCAAACCTATCTTGATTTATTGGCCCAGCTATAGAATAGTGATGTCCATTTTCTCTTTTACTAAAAGCAAAGATTAAAAAAAAAATGCCCAAGATCTTAGTAACAACATGTGGCAAACTTTTGTCCATATATAAAATTAGAAGCAAGGGATAACAAGAATTAATATTGTATGTTGATGCATATATGTGAAATCTGAAAACAATTGGTATTGAAGACTTTATTCACAAAGCAGAGATACAGACACAGATGTAAAGAACAAGTGTATGGATACCAAGGGAGAAACTGGAGAGCAGAATGAATTGGTAGGTTGGGATGGACATATATGCAGTACTGATACTACGTATAAAATAGAAGATCAATGAGAACATACTGTACAGGGCACGGGACCCTACTCAGCACCCTGCGGTGACCTGAATGGGCAGAAAAAGGAAAGGGGGCATAGATGTGCATGTATGGACTTTCCAGGTAAGAATCCATCTGCCAATGCAGGAGAGGCAAGAGACACACACTCTATCCGTGGGTCGTGAAGATCCCCTGGAGAACGGAAGAGCTATCCACTCCTGTGTTCTTGCCTGGAGAATCCCATGGACAGAGCAGCCTACCGGGCTAGAGTGCATGAGGTCGCAGAGAGTCAGAAATGACTGAGCAACTGAACACACACACACACACACACACACACTAGAGATTATGGGCTAAGACGTAATGGGCGTAACAGTAATTGTCCATTTTACTGGCTCTAGATCTTAAAAAAAAGAGAGATAATTTAGAGAGGATGTAAAATTACTGGCTCAATTATTTTATGTCATTATTTTTTAAAATTTTTATTGAAGTGCAGTTGCTTTACAATGGTGTGTTAGCTCCTACTGTACAGTAAAGTGAATCAGCCACACAGATGCGTACGTGTTGTGTGTGTGCTCAGTCATGTCCTCCTCTTTGCAGCCCCGTGCTACTGCAGCCCGACACTCTCCCCTGTCCATGGGATTCTCCAGGCGAGAATACTGGGGTGAATGGCGATTTCCTACCCTAGGGCATCCTCCCGACCTTGGGATCAAACCTGCGTTTCCTGCATTGGCAGGTGAATTCTTTGCCACTGTGCTACCTGGGAAGCCCATAATCTCTAATAGTTGCTAGTAAAGCAAAAAAGATGACTGGAAAGAAACTATATTTTTTTCAAAATTGTTTTAATAAAATTAAATCATTAGGCTATTTTAAAGGATATATAGGGAGAAGAGGATTGCAGTCAAAAAGAAGTTCTATTAGATTGTAAGAATCCTGAGTTATTTTTGCCATGTTCCAGGTTAAGGATAATTTGGTCACATTGTATTTTTTCTTTTTATTTACTTTTCCTCCGTTTAAAACAACATTTTTTGGCTCATAGTTTCTGTGGGTCAGGAGTTTGAGCCCAGCTTAACTATATTCTCTGCTTCAGGGTCTCACACAAAAGTTCGATTACAAAGTTAGTCTGGAATACATTTCCATCCGAGGCTTTACTGCAAGGATATGCTCCTATGGTTATTGGCAGCATTTAGTTTCTCACAGACTGTTGGACACAGGGCCTCAGCTTCTTGTTGGCTGTTGGTCAAAGACCATCCTCAGCTCCTAAAACCTGCTTCAATCATCCCTTGGCTTTGTCTCATTAGTCCCAAGAGATCCATTCTCCAGGAGTCTGATGTCTTTGGAGTGCATCAGCTGAGCTCCTCTGCCTTCCATCTTCCAGCTGTGTTTGACCAGTGAGAGGCACCCAGCAGAAAATGTAGACAGTGAGGAGACTGAGTTTGTGTTTCTGTTTCCCTCATTTCCTCTACTCCCTCCCAGGCATTGAGTTGGCTAATTTTTTCTAAGCAAAAATCAAAGCATTTTTAATCAGGGGCCTTCAGGCCCAGCTGTTGTCTCTGGATCCTCGTAGCCAATTCCCCACTTGCCACTTAGACAAAGAGTAGTAATGACTTCCCAGTTGGCTGGTCTTGGGAGGTTTTATTGTTCCCCTTGGTTTCCCTTAATTTGTTCATACCTTTGAAGACATTCCTTTATTTAAACTCTCCCTATTTACCTTATTTGACTGTGCACATGTTTGTCCAGTACTCTGCTATAACCTACTTTCTAAAAAACAGCCTAATTTTAAATGACTCCTTAGTAGCATCAGTGACTTTCTTTTCTTTGTGAATTATTTTACCCCAGGTTTTTACATAACATGAAATTTATTATCTTAACCATTTAAACTGCATGATTCAGTGGCATTAACTACATTCATGTTTTTTTGTGCAAACATCTCCAGAATTCTTTTCATCTCACAAAACTGAAATTGTACCATTAAACTATAATTCCTCTTTCCTCCCTATTCCCAGTCCCTGGCAACCACCATTCTACTTTTGGTCCCTATCCTTTTAACTACTCTAAATATCTCACATAAGTAGAATCATAAAGTTTTTCTCTTTTTACTTATTTTACTAAGCTTAATGTTCTCAAGCTCCATTTATGCCATATGTGTTTCCTTTTAAAGGCTGAATAATATTCTACTATACACATATCTTATCCACTTTGTCCATTGATTGACAACTTGGGATGGTTCCACCTTTTAGTTATTGTGAATAATGCTATTATGAACATGGATGTACAGATATCTCTTTGAGACACTGTGTTCGATTTTGTTGGATACATACCCAAAAGTGGAATTGCTGGATTATATGGTATCTCTATTTTTAATATTTTAGGTACCACCACACTGTTTTCCACAGCAGATATACCATTCTACAGCCCTATGTATAGTGTACAGGTTTCCAGTTTTCCACATCCTCACCAACACTTGTTGCTTTCTGGGTTTTGGAGATTTTTTTGATAGGAGTGATAGGTATGAAATGGTAGTTCATTGCACATATTCTTTGAATTTCCCTAATGATTAGTGAATCCCTAATGATTAGCTCTACACTGTTTTCTGTGGATATCAGCTCAGTCTGGGGCTGAAGAGGCCATATTACCAAGTAGAAGGGATTTAAAACACTGCTTGGCAGCCATGAATTTGCAGATTTTACTCAATGGTGCTAATTTTTGCCTCTGAGCTCTTCCTTGTCTCTTTATATCTCCAATCCTACTTCTGCTGATCCTCATCCCCCATCACAGGTAAAAAGGATGGTTGTGGAGATAAAATCCTACTGGAATAAGAGGTCTGAGTTGGGTAGAGTAGAATGCTATAGAGGGGTGACAGAATACAAAACAGTCAGAAATTGGGTCTCTGCCACTCTATCAAATAAACTGCTATTGACTTATTCCTGGCCTGTCTCTATAGGATTTACCATCAGTCCTAGTCAGAACTCTGCTTCTCTTCAGGGTTTCCCAGGTAGTGCTCATGGTAAAGAGCCCACCTGCCAAGGCAGGAAATGCAGGTTCAATTCCTGAGCCAGGAAGATCCCCTGGAGGAGGGCATGGCAACCCACTCCAGTATTCTTGCCTGGAGAATCCCATGGACAGAGGAGCCTGGTGGGCT
This sequence comes from Muntiacus reevesi, assembly GCF_963930625.1. Taxonomy (NCBI): domain Eukaryota; kingdom Metazoa; phylum Chordata; class Mammalia; order Artiodactyla; family Cervidae; genus Muntiacus; species Muntiacus reevesi. The sequence goes on from NC_089267.1 coordinate 54,732,131, forward strand.
ATAGTCCATGGGTCAGAAAGAGTCAGACAAGATTATAGCAATTTAGGACGAAGGAATGATTAGCGATGTGTGTCTTTTCATGTATTAGACATTTGAATATCTTACTTGGAAAAAAAAAGAACATCTATGTAAATTCTTTGTTCACTTTTGAATTGGGTTATTTGTTTCTTTGTTGTTAGATTTAGGAATTCTTTCTATATTCTGGATAATAATTCCCTACAAGATATATGATTTGCAAATTTTTCTCCCATTCTGTGCATTGCCTTTTTATTTTGTAGGTAGTGTCTTTTGATGTGCTAAAGCTTTCATTTTCATGAAGTCCAATTTGTCCACAATTGTTTTGAGGCCCGTGCCTCTAGTACCATATCTAAGAAATCATTGCCAAGTCCAACACTGTAAAGATTTTGCCCTATATTTTCTCTTAGATTGTAGTTTTAGATTTTGCATTTAGGTCATGGATCAATTTTGAGTTAATACTTGTGTATGGTGTTCAGTTAGGATCTAATCTTCATTGTTTCACATACGGATGTCCATTTTACTAACACTGCTTGCTGATGAGACTGTCTTCTCCAGGATGAGTGATCTTGATACACTCATCAAAATTAATTTGACCTTATATGAAGATTATTTTTTACGGACCCTATTATATTCCTGGGCTTCCCTGATAGCTCAGTTGATAAAGAATCTGCCTGCAATGCAGGGGACCCTGGTTTGATTCCTGAGTTGGGAAGACCTGCTGGAGAATCGATAGACTACGTACTCCAGTGTTCTTAGGCTTCCCTTGTAGCTCAGCTGGTAAAGAATCTGCCTGCAATGCGGGAGACCGGGGTTTGATTCCTAGGTTGGGAAAACCCCTGCAGAAGGGAAAGGCTACCCACTCCAGTATTCTGTCCTAGAGAGTTCCAAGGGGTCACAAAGAGTCGGACACACCTGAACAACTTTCCCTGTTCTATTCCATTAGTTTATATGCCTGTTTTTATCTTAGTATCACACTCTTTCCATTACTATAGCTTTATATTAAGTATTGAAATAGAAAGTATGAATCCTTACACTTTATTTTTTTTTCAGAGTTGTTTTGGGTATTCTAGGGGCCCTTGAGTTTTCATATAATTTGAGGATGGATTTTTTAATGTCAGCAAAAAAGATGATTGGGATTTTTATAGGGATCACATTAAATCAGTATGTAGATCACTTTGGTAGTACTGATGTCTTAACAATATCAAATATTTTAATCCTTTAACACAAGATGTCTTTCAAATTATGTATATCTTCTTTAGTTTCTGTCAGCAATGTTTCAAATATTTCATTGCACAAATCTTTCAAATGTTAGGTAAATTCCTAACGTTCTTTTTGATGCTGTTATAAATGGAATTGTTCTTGTGATTTTCTTTTTGGATTGTTATGGAAGCACAATTGATTTTTATGTGTTGACTTTGTATCCTACCACTTTACTGAATTCATTTATTACTTCATTCATAAGATACTGTTTATAAGCAGAGATCATTTTACTTCTTTCTTTCCAATTTGGATGTATTTCACTTATTTTCCTTGCCTAATTTGCTCTGCTAAATTTTCCAGTACTATTTTGAATAGAAATGATGAAAGCAGGCATCCTTTTCTTTTTCATGATCTTAGAGAAAAATATTTCGATCTTTCAACATTGAGTTTGACTTTCCCTGAGGGTTTCATCCTATATGGTTTTTATTATGTTGAGGTACCTTCCTTCTGTTCCTAGTTTTATGAGTATTTTCATCCTGAAAAGATGTTGGAATATGTCAAATCCTTTTTCCACATCAATTGAGATAATCACATGGATTCATTTTTTTCCTGCATCTGTTCATGTAGTGTGTTACACTGCATGATTTTTGTATATGGAATCACCCTTTGATTCCAGGAATAAATCCCATTTTGTCATGTATATAGCATCTTTAATATGCTACTGAATTCATTTTTCTAATATTTTGTTGAGGATTTTGCATCAGTGTTTATAAGAAATGTTAATCTGTAGTTTTACTGCAGTGCCTTTGTCTGGCTTTGGCCTCATGATAAGGCTAACCTCACAGAATGAATTTTCTTCTCTTCAACTTTTTGGAAAAACTTGAGAATAATTAATGTTAGTTATTTTTTAAGGTTTACTAGGATTCACCAATAAATCTATTAAGCCTGTGGCTTTTCTTTGATGTGAGATTTTGATTACTGATTCTATTTCCTTATTCTTATAGGTATATTCAGATTTTCTATTTCTTCATTGTTCAGTCTGATAGGTTTTATATATCTAGAAATTTGTTTGTTCCATCTAGGTTTTGCAACCTGTTGGTGTACATTTATAGTACTGCTTTTCAAATAATTTTACTTCTATATATCATATCATATATGATATATATCATATCACACTTAATTGATTCTCCTGCTTGCTCAAATCTAAATTCGAATTCCTCTAACAAAATTTTTATTTTAATTATTTCACTTTTCAGTTACAGAATTTCTTTCTATTTTCCTTTTACATTTTCTTTTAATCGATATTTAAATTTTGTTCATACATTGTTTTCTTGATCTTTTTCAGTTCAGTTTAGTTCAGTCATTCAGTCGCATCCGACTCTTTGTGACACCATGAACTACAGCACGTCAGGCCTCCCCGTCCATCATCAACTCCCAGAGTTCACCCAAACCAATGTCCATTGTGTCGGTGACGCCATCCAACCATCTCATCCTCTGTCGACCCCATCTCCTCCTGCCCTCAATCTAACCTTGACCTTTTTAACATCTTTTAATTCTTTGAGCATCTTTAAGACAGCTTTAATGTCTTTGTCTCATAGATCCACTATCAGGGCAGTTTTTCAGAGATGATTTTTGCTTTATTTATTTTTTCTTGTTTAAACGGTCCATAACTTTCTTTGTATGCCTTGTTTTTTAAGTGAAAACTGGACATTTGAATATAATAATGTGGTAACTCTGGAAATACAATTCTTCATCTTCCCTAACAGCCATTAGGCACTAATTTTGGTAGTAGACATTTACTAAATGAATCTCTCTATTTTTTCTCTGTATAGACTGCATTTCTCAGCTTCTATCTGCCATGAACAGAAATAAGGAAACAACCCTTTCCCCAGTGTTGTATTTGGGTTCTGATTCCAACCACTTGCTAGGTTCTGATGGATTTCTCCTCTAGCTCAAGGTCACTGATTCTCCATTCTTGCTCCCAACCCAGCACTGCTTGATGTTAGAGGAAAGTGGATCCAAAACGGGACTGAGCCTGGTCCCTGGATTTGACTGTATGGAGTCATGGATAGATTGTGCATGAATAAGACATAAGCCATGGTTTTGCTCAGCTATTGAGAATCATGCATTTATGAGACCCAGCAGCTAGTCACCTGATTAATGTACAGAGAATAAAGCAAGCACATATGTTTTGTACATGTGTACTTTTTAAAATTTTGTTTTGTTTTCATTAAGCTTAAAATCTGAAGATAAATGCGGTGCTTATCATCATGAGTGGTTGGTTCTCTCTCTAATATGGGCAGAACCATTACCCTATAGGTTCATCTTCACCCACAATGTAGGAACATCCCAACCTGAGACACAGAAAACTTGAGCAGCTATGCATCAGTACTCACGGACTCAGAATCAGACATAATATTCACTTCTTAAATCTTGGATCTTATTCTTTCCTCCTCTCAACATATTACCGAGTCCTTGACTACTTTCTCTCAGCTTCTTCTAGAGGTGAAGTATTTCTTATTCACAATATAAGCTTCTGAATTGCTCCTTGCTAGCAAAGTCTCTTCATCATAAACTTTTCCAAGATTCCAGACCTGTGACCAGATTTGCTGAAGATGCTGGAGCTAGCATACTGTTCACCAAGGTCTGTAGGAAGCAGACAGAGCTTTTTAACATGATTTGATTGTCCACATATTCCAGAATCCTCTTATTTCTTATTTTTTGGAGAAATACTCCTTACTCCAGGCCTTTGATTCTATTCACCTGCTGAGCACTCAAGTACCTGACATTCCAAAAGACACATTAAGTATCCACGTCCATAAGCATGCGTCAATGGGTTAAGTTGCTTTTTTGATGACCTGACAAGCAGAGCAACCTACCTTCTGGTCCTGAGCTCCATGTTTACCTAGGCACCTAGTGTCTCCAATTGCTATGCCTGGGAAACTATATCATTCTATGCTCCAGATTTTTCAAGAACTAAATTTATGCCTGACCTTCAGTCTTAGAGGCTGGATTTATGTGTTTATTTATTTACTATTGCCCTGATCATAAGTTCTCCCTTGTTGCTTTTTATTTTTTATAACAATTATTGTATCTCTTTATTTTTCAATGCTTATACTTTTTTCTTTTTTTAATATAAATTTATTTATTTTAATTGGAGGTTAATTACAACGTTGTATTGGTTTTGCCATACATTGACATGAATCCGCCATGGATATACATGTGTTCCCCATCCTGAACCCCCCTCCCACCTCCCTCCCCATCCTGACCCTCTGGGTCATCCCAGTGCACCAGAGTTGAGCACCCTGTCTCATGCATCAAACCTGGACTGGCGATTCATTTCACATATGATAATATACATATCTCAATGCCATTCTCCCAGATCATCCCGACCTCGCCCTCTCCCACAGAGTTCAACAGACTGTTCTAGACATGTGTGTCTCTTTTGCTGTCTCTCATACAGGGTTCTCATTACCATCTTTCTAAATTCCATATATATGCATTAGTATACCGTATTGGTGTTTTTCTTTCTGGCTTACTTCACTCTGTATAATAGGCTCCAGTTTCATCCATCTCATTAACACTGATTCAAATGAATTCTTTTTAACGGCTGAGTAATATTCCATGGTGTATATGTACCACAGCTTTCTTATCCATTCGTCTGCTGATGGGCATCTAGGTTGCTTCCATGTCCTGGCTATTACAAACAGCACTGTGATGAACATTGGGGTGCATGTGTCTCTTTCAGATCTGGTTTTCTCGGTGTGTATGCCCAGGAGTGGGATTGCTGGGTCATATGGCAGTTCTGTTCCATTTTTTAAGAAATCTCCACACTGTTCTCCATAGCGGCTGTACTAGTTTGCATTCCCACCAACAGTGTAAGAGGGTTCCCTTTTCTCCACACCCTCTCCAGAATTTATAGCTTGTAGTCTTTTGGATAGCAGCCATCCTGACTGGCGTGTAATGGTACCTCATTGTGGTTTTGATTTGCATTTCTCTGATAATGAGTGATGTTGAGCATCTTTTCATGTGTTTGTTAGCCATCTGGATGTCTTCTTTGGCCCATTTTTTTGACTGGGTCATTTATTTTTCTGGAATTGAGCTGCAGGAGTTGCTTGTATATTTTTGAGATTAATTCTTTGTCAGTTGCTTCGTTTGCTATTATTTCCTCCCATTCTGAAGGCCGTCTTTTCACCTTGCTTATAGTTTCCTTTGTTGTGCAGAAGCTTTTAACTTTAATTAGGTCCCATTTGTTTATTTTTGCTTTTATTTCCAATATTCTGGGAGGTGGGTCATAGAGGATCCTGCTATGGTTTATGTTGGAGAGTATTTTGCCTCTGTTTTCCTTTAGAAGTTTTATAGTTTCTGGTCTTATGTTTAATCTTTAATCCATTTTGAGTTTATTTTTGTGTATGTTGTTAGAAAGTGTTCTAGTTTCATTCTTTTACAAGTGGTTGACCAATTTCCCCAGCACCACTTGTCAAAGAGATTGTCTTTTCTCTATTGTATATTCTTGCCTCCTTTGTCAAAGATAAGGTGTCCATAGGTGAGTGGATTTATCTCTGGGCTTTCTATTTTGTTTCATTGATCTATATTTCTGCCTTTGTGCCAGTACCATACTGTCTTGATGACTGTGGCTTTGTAGTATAGTCTGAAGTCAGGCAGGTTGATTCCTCCAGTTCCATTCTTCTTTCTCAAGATTACTTTGGCTTTGAGGTTTTTTTGTATTTCCATACAAATTATGAAATTATTTGTTCTAGTTCTGTGAAGAATACTGTAGGTAGCTTGATAGGGATTGCATTGAATCTATAGATTGCTTTGGGTAGTATATTCATTTTCACTATACTGATTCTTCCAATCAATGAACACAGTATATTTCTCCATCTGTTTGTGTCCTCTTTGATTTCTTTCACCAGTGTTTTATAGTTTTCTATGTATAGGTCTTTTGTTTCTTTAGGTAGATAGATTCCTAAGTATTTTATTCTTTTCATTGCAATGGTGAATGGAATTGTTTCCTTAATTTCTCTTTCTGTTTTTTCATTGTTAGTGTATAGGAATGCAAGGGATTTCTGTGTGTTGATTTTATATCCTGCAACTTTACTATTTTCATTGATTAGCTCTAGTAATTTTCTGGTGGAGTCTTTAAGGTTTTCTATGTAGAGGATCATGTCATCTGCAAACATAGTTTTGGAAGTTTTGGCCACAACAATCAGAGCACAAAAAGAAATAAAAGGAATCCAGATTGGAAAAGAAGAAGTAACACTCTCACTGTTTGCAGATGACATGATCCTCTACATAGAAAACCCTAAGTTCTCCCTTTTGCCTGCCTTGATTATGCTTTAAGAACTGATAATAACTTCTTAGACCACCCCCCCCCCCCCGGATTCTGTGAGATTAGAAAAAAGGAAATTCTGATACTGTCCTCCTGAAATACATACTCTAGTTTAGGGGGAACAGGTTGTGTGTGTGTTGGTTGCTTAGTCATGTCCAACTCTTTGCTACTCCATGGACTGTAGCCAGCCAGGCTCCTCTGTCCACGGGATTCTCCAGGCAAGAATACTGGAGTGGGTTGCCATTTCTTTCTCCAGAGGAAGCAGTTTCAAAATCCTCAAACCAACTAGTGATGCATAGTGATAGGAAGGTAATAGAAAAATGTTTGCTGGAGAGAGTTGCCATTTCCTTCTCCAGGGTACATTCCCCACCCAGGGATCAAACCTGCATCTCTTGCATCTCCTGCTTTGGCAGGCAAATATTTTACCACTAGTGCCACCTGGGAAGCCAAGCAATCTGTAGTCACTGCAAATAAGTTCCCGAGGAGCCAGGGAACATATAAGAAAATTTCAGTTGAATGAAACTGAACTTGAATAATTTGCTTTACAAAATACAACTTATTTTTAGTAAGTTGCATGCATTATATCACATAAGTATTGAAGATGATCTAAATGATCTGATGAGGATATTTCCCTGCTGATTGGCACCGTTCCTTTCCACTGCTTGTAGGTGCTCCCTTGAGACTGAGATTCTGGGAGGTGGGAAGTGGGACTTCTTTACAAACTTCAAGGCCCTAGGACATATATATTTATATCCCAGTTTTCACTTTATCTGTGTTCCCAGTGTCACTCCATCTGTGTGAGCAGCACAATATTATAAACAGCTTTAAAATGTAAGCAAATGGAAGACCATGAACACATCTCAGGATGCAGATTCTGCCAGATCAAGTAAACCACAGTTTCATCTGCACATACCTGTATAGAATTGAATTATTCAGCACACTGGAGTCTCTGTCCTTATCGTCTCCATAATCCTCTCTTCATTCAGTGGGTACTTCACTACCTCTGACCCTTAGAATAATAGTACATGCTCAATGATTCTTCTCATGTCACAGCCTGGGAATCAAGAGTCAAAAGAAACCCCAGACTTCAGCTTACACCGTTTTTAACCTCTGTCACTCAAACCTTCCTTGGGACACCCTCTGTGCTCTGTCCCTAAACATTTCAAAAGGCTTCTCTCTTCCTGATGGAAGATCCCAGTTTTTCTCCTTTAAAGACCTTTTAACTCACTTGAAATTTGTTCTGTCTTTCTCACTCTGTCCCCCACCAAAATCACTTAACATCAGGAACCAAATTCTTGGGCCATTCTCCAGCCACATAAAATTCAAATTACCATGAGGCTTTTGTTTCTTTGGAGGTAAGTCCTAGCATAGTCAACCTTTGCTCAACAATTTAATTAGAGATTAAGACTCATTCCCTGATGTAAATGATTTTAAGAAGACTTTTTGGGGGTGGGGGTGGGGGTCATAGTCTAGTTCTCTTTGCTAAGTGTTGAAATCCACAGAACCACACCTCCACACCCTCAAATATTAAAGTTAAATATCACTGTAGTTAGATTTGCAAGTTATAGATGTCATCTTTCCGCTTAATACTATGCAAATCTACCTCAGATAAGTTAGAAATGTCCTCAGAATACAGAAGATATAACAAGAATTGAGGAGAACTCTGTAACCTTAACTTTAGTGGTGGGGAAAAGTACTTAAATGTTCAGATGTGTAAAACCGCCCCCAAAATAACCTTTATGTTCCCACTCTCTGCAGAAATATTTCCTAAAGCTTAGTAGAGCTAGGTAGAAATGGGCTCAGGATTAATTTTGACCTTCTGTGGCTATGCATTTTCAAGCCCAAGAATTTATGTGTGCAGAATATTAAATGTCAAATGCAAATATGGAAACGGAGCTACACAGTTGCAGATCGTCCCTAATTGATATTGAACAGACTATTCCCTTTAAATGTTAATGAAACTGTTGTAATTACTAAATGACCAAAACAGCTCAGAAGCCAGGGTTCACAGCTGTAAACCATTACTTGTAAATTACTGGCACAGGACCACATTAGCAGATGGCTCGGTCCATGGAAGAAAACTTCCTCAAGATGCTTTTCTTCCAGGCCCGGGCTCAGGAGCAAATTAGATGAGCATATTAGAGAGGGCCAGAGTGCCTGTTTGGACATGTCATTTGAGATAAGCACCTTCTTTGATCTTCTTTTTTTTTTTTTCATTATTATTACATTCTTTGCAGAAAGTGCTGAATATCACAGAACACAAAGAAAAGAGAAGGAGAAACTGACAAGAGCTTATAAATGTTGCAGAGGGTCAGATATACACATTTCTGCTGGTTTTTTAAGGAGCAGAGGGTTTCCTAAATTCTGAGGCAGATGGACTGAATACTGAAGTGGGGGAAGGGAGAGAGAGAGAAAAACTAGGGTGAAAGAAAGAGAGGGAGAGAGGGAGAGTGAACACCTGAGACCTGCTAACAAGCCAGTGGCAGAAAAGCAATTAGAAGAAAAATAGGGCATTTGAATGGGTTTAGTACCCTCAAGACAGAGAACATCTATAAAGCTGTGTAAGCAAAAACTATGCAGTAGAAACAAGCGATGTCTTTATTAGAGAAGGCCTGTGGCTCTTCACAGCTTTGTTCTGTAAATTCCATACCAGCTTTGCAAACTCTCTGAGGTTATTAACTTTAGTGAAGCTTTTTTTTTTTTTAAATAGTTGGGTGAGTCCTGCAGTTGATCCTTTCATTAATAAGAAAGAAAGATTAAGACATCTGCCAAGAACAGGAGGAAGGAGGAGTTTGTCTTACAGTGTACATGGCAATCTCTCCTAAAAATGAAAGGATGGATTTTTCCACACCATGAACTACTCTGTAGAGAAAACGTTTAAAGAATGAGGTGTTGACAGTCAAACCGAGAGTGTGGGTAATTCCCATCTTCTGAGTTGTTTGAATTCCAAAGTGGTAGAGAAAAGAGTTGTTAGGATTTCAAAAGGCGTCTTCACAGATAAAGAACATTGTAACTGCTTCTGAGTTTGGAAGAAGTATCACATAAATCTGAACAACCTGACCTTATGTGGCAGAAGCAACAAAACATGGGTGGATGGGTATGAACCAGACCGTGGATCAGAGTTGCTGTGAAATAACCAGGCACAAAAAATTGAGACATAAATTGAGAAATTTTTCAAGTGAATGCATAATACTGAGTTTCCCAAGATATTTATGTTTTATTTGTAAAATCTGTAAGACCAGAAGCTGCAGGAGATGCACGTTTGATTCTTGGGTTGGGAAGATCCTCTGGTATAGAACATGGCAACCCATTTCAGTATTTCTGCCTGGAGAATTCCATGCACAGAGGAGCCTGGTGGGGTACAGTCCATAGGGTCACAAAGAGTCAGACAGGGCTGAAGTGATTTAGCAGTAGCAGCATAAAATCAAAGACCAGTGATCAGTGTACTGATACAGTCTTGAGTCTGGATTCTTGGATTAAAAGCTAACATATGACATATGAAGGAGACAAAAATGATAGATCATATTGGGAAAATGAATAGGACCTTGGAAGCCTTTTTAAGAAATTTTAACTCTATTGGATAACATTAGAGGATCTTCGAACGGTCTTAACTAGAATTAGGTTGGCACTGTAGAATGCTGACTCCTAGGGCCGTGGAGTGAGGGAAAGCAGTAGTAAGTCCATTGCTGCAACACGAGGAAGTGATGAGAGAGTCCTGGACTCTTGGCAAGGACATAAATAGAAGGGATTGGATTTATAAGAGTTTTGTAAGAAGTAGAAAAATATGAAATTTTATGTATTTGGATATGAAGAGAATGAGAGAGAAAAGATGAAAATGCATCTAAGATTTTTGTTTAAAGCCACTGAGTACCACTGATTCAAATAGACACCAGAGGATAAAGAAAAGTTTGAGTAACAAAAGGTTAAGTTTTGTGATTATTGGATTTCAATCTCTGTGGACCATCCAAGTAGCCGGTAGGGCAGCTCTGGACTGAGGAATGAGATCCTTGAATCAGTAGAATTTGGAAATAATTGAAGCCACAGCAGTTGATGGAATCATACAGAAAGAATGGCAGAACATTAGAGAATTAGAGTAAAAGCTAACATACCATTACAGAAGAACCCTGTAATATGCTTGGAGAAAAAAGGTATCATTTTCTCTCCAATGACAGTCCCAAGGTGAAGAAATCAAGCGGGTAGAATAGCTTAACTCTACACAGGCTCTTTGGGACACTTCTATCTGGATGATGTGCAATTCCATAGACTTTACCATAAGCATGGTTGAAGGTGGAGCACTGCCTTCTCTGGGTTCCAGCCATTTGACCAATTGTCACTATAATGGAGAGAAAAGACAGTAGATCTACAGATGCAAGTTAGTTTCCAGGTTTGATGAAGGAAGTTAAGGAAACTTCTCTGTGAAGGAGAAATAAAAAGCATCTACTGAGAGTAAGGAGAGGAATGCCAAGATTATAAATCAAATGTGGAAAGAAGCTTAGATTTTCTTCATGGAGAACTAGAAACAAAGATTTTTGGAGAAAGTGAATGGTCCAGATTGCTGGTCATTTTGGAACTCCTGCTTAAGTTTTGATACCATCACCTCATAACTCTTTTACCTAACTATTCAACTACAAAATGATCAAAAAATAACGTGAAAGAAACCTTTAGAAATATTTATGTTTTCAGTGTTCACATGTATTTATAAACATAGAGGCTGTTTACTGAATAAGCCATCCAAAATTTAAGATCCAAATTTTACAATATGACAAATCAATTTTTCTCCAAAGGAAATATCAGCAAAAATATGATCATTATTCAGCTTAAAAATATGGAATTCTAATATTTTTGACTTGCAAATATGCATGTTATCTTGGACATCTAATTTAGATATTTTTGTTTATGTGTTTAGGCAACTTTTCATGCTAATAACCTTCTTTTAAAGACATGTGAGTGGAATCAGTATTTCCACATAAGACTTTGCCAGGTGAGTTACATTGTCAAATATAACTGAATTCTCTGGAATTTCTTGACTTGAAATCCTGGCAAGTCATTTGTCCCAAAGTCATAAGGTCAAAACATGCCACAGTGATGCTTTTTGTGTCAGCAAGAGAAGGATCACAAATCCAGATTTCAATATTTAAGTAGTTTGAGCAGACGTGACCTTGGAAAGAACTCTACAGTTTTTTCATGAATCTGTAGATATCTTCCCACAGAGAGTTTGGTAAGGCTCTATCACTCTCAATGCAGACTAAAATCATGCCTTCTATAGTATTTATAACTTTTAGATACTTTCCTTATTCTTGTGTTTGGTTAAAAACTGGCAACTTGGATACAATAGCTTGTCATTTGTTGTGGTGGTGGTTAAAGGGAGGGATAGGATGGTGTGCAGAGAAGGCAATGGCACCCCACTCCAGCACTCTTGCCTGGAAAATCCCATGGACAGAGGAGCCTGGTAGGCTGCAGTCCATGGGGTCGCTAAGAGTTGGACATGACTGAGAGACTTCAATTTCACTTTTCACTTTCACTTTCCTCCATTGGAGAAGAAATGGCAACGCACTCCAGTGTTCTTGCCTGGAGAATCCCAGGGACGGGGGAGCCTGGTGGGCTGCCGTCCGTGGGGTCGCACAGAGTCAGACACGACTGAAGCGACTTAGCAGCAGCAGCAGCAGCAGGATGGTGTGCTTGTTTTGTGTTTAGAAGCATCTAATTCAAGGCTTTGCTTTGAATAAATTAACTCAATTGTACTGTCAAAAGTAGCCTTCCCTTAGTCAACTATGGATCAACTCCTCCTTGTCCAGTATTTCCGAGTGAATTTTCCTTTACATCATTTTATCTTCCACCTGTTCCCCTCCAAAAAATAATTAACAAAGAAAGAAAGAAGAGAGAAAGGAGGGAAACGATAAAGGTAAAACTTCCCCAAAATGCAATCAAGCACTTCAAGTTTTACTCTTGGAACATGCAGTAGAGAAGTTAATATTCCTCTCTCACCCTTTGACAAACCATGCCAAAATGAACTATTTAAACCTTTGGCTCTGGTAAAGTTGATCTTTCCATGGCAGTGGAGAAGGACTTTTTCAGAATTGCTGGCAGAGTCTCATGTCATTGCTTGCCGATACAGAAGGCAGTGAGTCATTATGACATGTGGAGTGGCTTTCTTCAAGAAAGCAGCCAACCCAGATGTGTTGCCAAACATTGCAGGTGCTCCACCTGTGCACAGAACACCAAGATTTGTCTTCCAGTGGAAGCTTTCCCTGGCAAAGAAGTTTTTCACCATTTTGAAGACATTGACATCCTTTCCAGGTTCCAAAATGGGCTCATAAAATGCAAATTTTTCTCTGATGGCAACAATGTGCACGCAATAAATGAAAGCTAGGAGCTGGTTTCACTGAAAATGAAAGCGAAACTCGCTCAGCCATGTCTGACTCTTTGCAACTCCATGGTCTGTAGCCCTCCAGGCTCTTCTGTCCGTGGGATTTCCCAGACAAGAATACTGAATTGGGTAGCCATTTCCCTCTCCAGGGGATCTTCCTGACCCAGGAATCAAACCTGAGTCTCCTGCATTATGGGTAGATTCTTTATCATCTGAGCCATGAGGGAAGAAGGCCCAGCGTCACTGGGGCACATATATTTTTGTCCATCTGTGTGCAGAATGAAAATTAGATAGCTGCTAATTTCTCCAAGAGTTGCTTTAAAATAGTGGAAAGTATATCAGTATTTCTGGGATGTATAACATTTATTGGCAAAGATAATTTTTCTTGAGAGCTCAAAGATATAAAATGGCTGAACATGATGGCACAAAAGTCTCTTCAATATGGCAACTTATTTTGGCTGGGGATGAAAAAGAAACCACCTGTCAATGCAGGAGACATAAGAGATATGGATTCGATCCCTGTGTTAGGAAGATCCCCTGAAGGAGGGCATGGCAACCCACTGCAGTATTCTTGTCTGGAGAATCCCATAGACATCGGAGCCTGGCGGGCTACAGTCCATAGTGTTTCGTAGAGTTGGGCATGACTGAACCAACTTTTGCACAGCATCCATTAAATAAGCAAACTAGTGATGCTTTAATATCTGACTACTTGGTTGGGAAATCTAAGTTCTTATAAATATCTAATACTGAAAATTCAGTCTTCTTATTTTAGAATAGATACGTATCACTGGATGTCTTTGCTTGATGGCCAGTTATAGGAGTCTCCTTTCATTTGATTAAATTTAACTCTGATTTTTTTTGTTCCGTGATTTTCAAAAATGTGATTTGATAATAAGATCAAAGGACATTGGTTCCTTTATTTATTTATTTTTTTTCATTTGTATTTGCTATCTTGAGCTGGACTTAATGTCCATAATCATAATAGCAGAATAAATCTTGATATATATCAATAGAAACTATTTTAAAAGTATTACATGACAAAGGTTCTCTAATTGACTTTAAAAAAGTATGACACATCTACTATGAGTCAAGTACAGCTATGGGAATTGAGCACAAAGCAATGAACAGAAAAGATCCAAATCACTTCCATTATAAAGTTTACATAGTAATGTATCACAAGTGTATGCTTCCTAAATGTGTATAGCAACATGCTGTGTCACTCAATAATTCCTTTGAACAAAATAAAATAGTAATAACATAATTTACAAAAATTTGTGGTATAATTATTTTTTACAATTTTCAAAATAACAAAAAAGAGATTTAAAGGAAATAATTTTTTGGTTTCTTTATTAATTTATTTGATCACTCCTTAAAATCTTCACCTGAATATCTAGGGTTTTGCAGACCTAGTTCACAAAGTTTAGGTCACCGAAAACAAGTAAGTAATTAAGTAATTGTTGTAAAGTAATCTTTCTGCAATGCAGGAGACCTGGGTTTGATTCCTGGGCTAGGAAGATCCCCTGGAGTAGGAAATGGCAACTCACTCCAATATTCTTGCCTGGAGAATCCCACAGACAAAGGAACCTGGCAGGCTACAGGTTCCTATTGAGTTGCAAGAGTCGAACATGACTTAGTGACCAAACTACCACCAAGCAGTTACTATATATTCAAAATACAAAAAGAAAACATCCTATTTGAAAAGACTGAAAGATAGTATTTTCTGAGCTTCCACTCAGGAGCAATATACTTATTTATATTATTATACTTTTTATATTACATTGTATTGCAGAGTTTAATATTTTTTAAAGTTTTTGAGCACATGAAAGATTCTTGTTAATAAAATCTTCATGTCCGTTTCACTGATATCAGTTTAGTTATTATTTGTTTCCATAATCTTGGGTCATTAGCACAAAATGGCATAAAGTAGGTGGCTTATCAGCAACAAGAATTTACTTTCTTGTAGCTCTGGGGGCTAGAAATGTACCATTATGGTGCTAGCATGGTGCACATCTGGTGAGACCCCTCCTTTGGGTCTCAGATTGTTGACTTTCTCTCTTGACACAACACGCAAGGAACAAACTAGCTCTCTGGCCTCTTCTTAGAAGGATGCTAATCCCATCCATGCAGCTCCATCCTCCCAAAGCCTCCACCTCCAAATACCAATCATCCTGGGGATTAGATTTCAACTTATAAATTTTGAGGGGTTACAAACATTCAGTCCAAAATATCATCACAAAGTTACTTGTCTTTGGAAAGGTTTTTAACCTTCTTAAATTGCTTCAACAGAACAGTTTTCCTTTGAAACTAACCTGAGTTTTCCCCTTAGTGTAACTTTGAAATATTTATGAATGAAACTACTCTGTTCAGTTCAGTTCAGTTCAGTTGCTCAGTCGTGTCT
Source organism: Muntiacus reevesi (assembly GCF_963930625.1). Lineage (NCBI taxonomy): Eukaryota > Metazoa > Chordata > Mammalia > Artiodactyla > Cervidae > Muntiacus > Muntiacus reevesi. The sequence goes on from NC_089267.1 coordinate 54,747,446, forward strand.
GACTCTTTGCGACCCCATGAATCGCAGCACACCAGGCCTCCCTGTCCATCACCAACTCCCTATTAGCTGCCTTAAAATTGTGAAAACCCTTTTACTGTGCTGGAAAATAAAAGGGGGTAGGGGGAAGGATAAGTACAATTGCATTTCTCGGACAATGGTCTCCAATTGGAGAGTAGGAGGCCAAAACAAATAGTTGTTAACAAACATCTGTTGTTTTGTTGGCCCAGTATAGTAATTCACTGCACGTGCACCACACTCCCACCAATCTATTCTAGCAGTTCCCTCGCCTGGTTACTGATGATTTCAAGGGAAGCTGCCATCTTTTTTACAGATTCTGATACCTTGTTCAGATACTGCTAATGGAGTCAATACCTGACTCAAGTAGGACCAACAAGAATCTTTCCTTGGGATTCATGGAACTAGGACAATATGGAAGAGCTCTTACTCCCTGTTTGGGTTTTGTATGTTAGGAGCTTAAATGTAGAGACTTCCAGTGATAGTGTGTCTAACAGTTACTGGAGAAGTCACAGAAAGAAAGATAAAAGCAAAGTAAAGAGGATAATACTTATGTCTGAACCCTTATGACAACTCTATCATTATTTTGGTTATGTTAGCCAATAAATTACTATTGTTTGCTAAAGGTAGTTCAAGTTACATTTATGAACTTGAAGCAGTGTTGTCCTGGTTATCTAATGGTTCATTGATTTTTAGTTTGTAGAAATGATTAGTTATCTCATTACTTATAGATTAATTGCATCAATAAAACAAGAGTCCTGGATGGACCTAGAATCTGTCATACAGAGTGAAGTAAGTCAGAAAGAAAAACAAATACCATATATTAATGCATATATATTGAATCTAGAAAAATGGTACTGGTGAACCTATTTGGAGGACAGGAATAGATATGCAAATGTAGAGAGCCACCATGTGGACACAGAGATGGAAGGGGAGGAAGGGCTGAATTGGGAGATCGGGACTGACGTGTATGCACCGCCATGTGTAAAATGGATCACTAGTGGGAAGCTGCCGTGTAGCACAGGGAGCTCAGCTTGGTGCTTTGTGATGACCTAGAGCAGTGGGGTCACTGGAGAAGGAAACGGCAACCCACTCCAGAAATACTGCCTGGAGAATCCCATGGACAGAGGAGCCGGGCGGGCTTTAGTCCATAGGGGTGCGCAGAGTCAGACATGACTGAGCATCACACCCACTCACACAGAGGGATGGGTTGGGAGGGAGGCTTGTGAGGGAGGGAATATATGTGTGCACGTGTCTGATTCACTTCATTGTATGGTAGAAACTAACACAACATTGTAAAGAAATTATATTTTTATTTTTTTTTAAGTATTTAAAAATAGAATAATATTCTGGGAGGTGGGTCATAGAGGATCTTGCTGAGATTTATATCGGAGAGTGTTTTGCCTATGCTCTCCTCTAGGAGTTTCATAGTTTCTGGTCTTACATTTAGATCTTTAATCCATTTTGAGTTTATTTTTGTGTATGGTGTTAGGAAGTGTTCTAGTTTCATTCTTTTACAAGTGGTTGACCAGTTTTCCCAGCACCACTTGTTAAAGAGATTGTCTTTTTTCCATTGTATATCCTTGCCTCCTTTGTCAAAGATAAGGTGTCCATAGGTTCGTGGATTTATCTCTGGGCTTTCTATTCTGTTCCATTGATCTATATTTCTGTCTTTGTGCCAGTACCATACTGTCTTGATGACTGTGGCTTTGTAGTAGAGTCTGAAGTCAGTCAGGTTGATTCCTCCAGTTCCATTCTTCTTTCTCAAGATTACTTTGGCTATCCGAGGTTTTTTGTATTTCCATACAAATTGTGAAATTATTTGTTCTAGTTCTGTGAAAAATACCGTTAGTAGCTTGATAGGGATTGCATTGAATCTATAGATTGCTTTGGGTAGAATAGCCATTTTGACAATATTGATTCTTCCAATCCATGAACATGGCATGTTTCTCCATCTGTTTGTGCCCTCTTTGATTTCTTTCACCAGTGTTTTATAGTTTTCTATGTATAGGTCTTTTGTTTCTTTAGGTAGATATACTCCTAAGTATTTTATTCTTTTTGTTGCAATGGTGAATAGAATTGTTTCCTTAATTTCTCTTTCTGTTTTTTCATTGTTAGTATATAGGAATGCAAGGGATTTCTGTGTGTTAATTTTATATCCTGCAACTTTACTATATTCATTGATTAGCTCTAGTAATTTTCTGGAAGAGTCTTTAGGGTTTTCTATGTAGAGGATCATGTCATCTGCAAACAGCGAGAATTTCACTTTTTCTTTTCCTATCTGGATTCCATTTACTTCTTTTTCTGCTCTGATTGCTGTGGCCAAAACTTCCAACACTATGTTGAATAGTAGTGGTGAGAGTGGGCATCCTTATCTTGTTCCTGATTTCAGGGGAAATGCTTTCGATTTTTCACCATCGAGGGTAATGCTTGCTGTGGGTTTGTCATATATAGCTTTTATTATGTTGAGGTATGTTCCTTCTATTCCTGCTTTCTGGAGAGTTTTAATCATAAATGAGTGTTGAATTTTGTCAAAGGCTTTCTCTGCATCTATTGAGATAATCATATGGTTTTTATCTTTCAATTTGTTAATGTGGTGTATTACATTGATTGATTTGCGGATATTGAAGAATCCTTGCATTCCTGGGATAAAGCCCACTTGGTCATGGTATACGTGTAACTCTATGGCTGATTCATGTCAATGTATGACAAAACCCACTGAAATGCTGTAAAGTAATTAGCCTCCAACTAATAAAATAAAATTTTAAAAAATAGAATAATAAAAATAAAAATAAACGTCATGAAAATGTTTGTCAAGCCTCCTTAGGACCTTCATTCCATTGACCCCAGCATTAATGGAGTGGATGTGCAATAATAAGGAAGTGAAAAAGGTGAGTGTAGAGAGATTTTAAGTTGTTTTGTCCCACTGTGAGTGAGAGAATTGGCATCATACGTAGAAAGGAATAGAAAAGTCACTGGAGGTTTTTTAGTTTTCATTTTTTCTTTTTTGCATTACAGTTTTTTTTTTTTTTTTTTTTTTTAATGTACACGAACAGCAATAAATGTGTAATGCACATACTGGTACCGATTACCTAACTTTGTTGTTTATCAACATTCTGACAAACTTGTTAAAAGACAGATTCTTAGTGGCAGAAAAGCAATATCTTTATATGCTACCGAGAAAGATTGAAAAGTAAACTGGGATGATGCAGCAAAGATAGGGAAAATGACTAGGGAGATTTGTGTACATGAGAAAGGATTGGGTTTAATACCCTTGAGGAGGAGTTAGCCTTCCCATGGAGAATGAACAGCAACGTCATTCTTTTATAGACACGGTGCAGATGGGAGTGAGATGTGGAAGTTCTAATCTGGGTTCCTGTATTTCCGAAGTGAACTAAAATCAGGAGGTCAGCAGCTATGCATGACAGTGAGTAAAGGTGATGTAAATTTGGGGAAAATGCATGTATAATCCTCTGGGAAAGTGAATGGTGTGTAGATTTGGGGAATGTAGTGTGATTGCTCAGTAACCTTAAAGGCCCACTTAATCATGAATTTAAAGTGGGACATGTTTACACGACAGTGTTGACCGCTAGCCACAGGCAGCTGTGGTGGGTATAGTCTCAGAGTCTGTCTAAGTAGGAAGGCAGTTCAAAAAAGCAAGTACAATGAAGCAAGAAGACAAGGGCAGGTGAAAACTGTGCAAGGGAGGGTTTATCATGATGGAAGTCAACTCTGAGTAAACAGAGTGAAAAGAGTCTGAGCAGGGTAGAGTTAGTAAGAAAAGGGAATTTCTGCAATATCTCCATTGTCTGAAACAGTAAATGAATCAAAAATCATTGGCTTTGAAAGAAGACTAAGAAAAGACTTATGACAACAATTTTCAAAGATCTTTGACTTGCATTTTAAGTCATTATGCTCTTCGTAATTTTTGTTGTTGTTCCTTCAACTCAAATGTCTGGGGATTTTCTTTTTAGTATTGTTCAGTATTGTAAACAGGAAAATGCATGAGATGTTGCCTCACACAGTAAACTGTATACTCACACTTAGTGCTGATTTTTGAGATCTCTCTGGAAAGCAGATGTCACTCAGAAGGAAATTGGAACAAAAAAAGGATTTTTCTTCTTTACCAATATTATAGGGGTGGGGGACTCCATACTCTATAGCTTGATTTTCTTTTCTTTTCTTTCCTTCTTTCTTTCAGTACTTCTTCACTGTCAGTTGTGGTTAAGAACAAGTTGTAGAATTAGATTACCTGAACCTGTATCCCAGCATAGCAACCAAAGCCATGTTCATTACCTTAGACAAGAGACTTAACAAATTTAATTTCTTTCCTAGGTATAAAATATGCCTAAGTGTATCAAAATCATAGTGAAATTAATTATGTGCAGTTACATTCTATGAGATACCATCCAAATGAACCACAGACTACAGTACCTGGAATATACTAAGAGGTTAATACACACAGTTCTGTTTTCTTGATTGGATTTACTCATTTGCTGCCATTGCTACTGGTGGTGCTGCTGTTGCTAAAGTCTAATTCATCTAAATACTCCCTGTTGGAAAACCACTAACCCAGTTCAAGGTTCCTTTCTACCCAGAAGTATTCTCTGTGCCTGGCTGATCAGATTCAGAAGCCCTGTCGCTAAGCTCCACCAGTATGACATCTGCCATTCCCCCCTGCCATCATTTTTACATACACATTTCTTTCTTAGGAGGAAGGAAGATTTCTATGAGAGGGAACTGGGTTTGATTTCTCCATCTCCCAACCACCTGGTGAAGAGTCTAGATCACAGGAACTAGCTACATTTTAAGTGACTTTATAGGCTTCCCAGGCAACTCAGTGATAAAAAGTCTGCTTACCAATGCAGGAGACGTAAGAGACATGGATTCGGTCTCCAGGGTAAGATCCCCTGGAGTAGGAAATGGCAACCCACTCCAGTATTCTTGCCTGGAAATCCCAGGGACAGAGGAGACTGGTGATCTACAGGTCATGGGATGGTCAAGAGTCAGACACAACTCAGCATGCATACACATACAGGTGAATACATGTCAATGGAATTTGAATTTATGGTGAGAACATTTTATGATTCACGCTGTTTATAGTTAGAGGCAGAAGTTTCATTCATTTTACTTAGTATTAATCATTGCTGCTAAAAATCATCTGCGTTTTACCTGCTCGAGTGTCTGAAGTTTTTTTTTTTTTTTTTGGTTGTTGTTTTGTTTTCTGTTAGTTCTGGGTGTCGTTGCTTCTGTCTGCTGCAAAGTTCTCCTCTCAAGCTTTTCCTAGGGGTGCCCTATAGTCTGTTTCATCACCAATGAGCTGTCCTAAATAAGCTATTTTGTTTTACCTTTTATTGTATTTTATTTTATATGAGGTCCTGCACTGGCTACCTGCTTAATTTCTTCCTCTCAATCTTTTCTACTCGGAGCTTTGGAGCATCTTGACCCCACATTTTTCCTCCATCACTTGCCTTCTTGTGGATGTTCCTGCAGCAGCATAGCCCACCTCTTCAGTTGTTTCCAAACTTTGCTCCTATTGACTTAGGAATTCCCAGAGTTGCTTCAGAGGTCGCCATCAATGGAAACCAACAAAAATAGGGGCTTCTCTTGTAAATATTTTATATATAAGGAATGTGAGTAAGATTTTTTTTAGGAAAGAACATTTGGTAAGTATTTCTTCACATCATTTTCAATGCCAAATAATATGTACCTATGCATTCAGGATATTTATTATTAATGTTTAAATATTTTAAACATGGATATTAAAACACAGATAATGTATCCCACCTCCCATCCACCTTATTCCTTGAAGGTATGCAATTTCCAAACAGTGGCATCAAGGGTTTTCATAATTTAAAAGACAAATTGAGATGTTTAGAAAGGTATTTATATAATTTGCTTTTATTTATCATTATTTTAAATTTAATTAGATGTGTCCATGAGAAAGTATGTAGATATGTGTATGTATAGGTACATACTCATGTGAGAAGCATACATGCAAATATATTTTACATATATTCTGAATCCACAAGAGAGCTGCCGTTTGACTGCAGAATGCATTTAATAAGGAGATTATAAACATGCAAGTTAAGTGGAACTATAAATGATTTTTATTGCTTTTTAAAATCTTTTTAGAAAGACACCACATATAAAACTTATATGAGAAAGTAACTGTAAATGTAGATTTAATATTTTTATTAAATATTAAATATTAATTTGAAATCAGCAATTATACAGAAAACTTAACCATCTTGAGCAAGTTGAAGCATCATGAGTTAAGGCGATTTATTGCTCAAGATACAGTCATAGTCCCCTTCCTATAGAGTACCTAACCATCTAAATGACACAATGAAGTCATACCGAATTCAAGTAAGTTTTAGAATGTGGCCAATGGTTTCTATCTTACTTAACCACCCTGGAGCTTATCATGCCTTTGATCATTCCCTCTCTCTTGAAATTCTTTCCCTCTTTTGACATCTTTGATATTCTCTCCCCCAGTCTTCTCATACTTTTCTGGCCATTTATATTCAATTCCTTGTTCATGCTTTTAAAAATGTATCCATGAAATGCTGAAGTTTCCCTGAGTTATTTTCAATATACTTGATTGTACTTGGGATTTCATTTGCTTTCATGATTAAAACTACCAATGCTTTATGTTCAGGACTCATAAATATATTAATAGATTTAAAACCTAGTTCTCTACTTTTTATTTATCCTTGCCTATCTCACAGACAGAAACTTGCTCATCAAATTCTTTCTCCTTCCCTTATGAAGCATCTGGGTAGGCTAAATTCCTCGGTCTCCTAAAGAACCAGGTATGACCGTGTTACTGACTTCTGACCAGCAAAATGTGTGTTGATGCGATACAGGCCTCTTGTGGGTCTGCCCCCTGAAACAATCTTGTCTGAACCCTCTCTTTCTTTCTCCATGTGCTCCACAGAGAAGGTTCCAAGAATTTAGAGGAGGGCATATGAGAGGTTAGAGGGAACCCTGATGCGTGAATGGCTCATTAAGCATAGACCCTCCCAAACACCCTTCCCTGGGCTCTGATATTGACGAAATTGAAACTTTTATTTGTTAAGATAAAGAAATGATTTTTTATTACAGTAGTCAGCCTACTTTAACCATACAGATTCTAACCCAAAAAGTCTGATGTTGAATTTATAGCCTGTCTCTTCTTACTTTTCTCTTTTTCAGACTCCTAAACATAGCATAGAAACATATTGTCCCTACCTGATGTTCATCTTCATGGTTCATTATTCTCTTCTATCTCTCCCTTCCATCATTCCACTATTTTTCCAGAGTTGCTCAGAGAGTTCTGTGATCTCCCAGCCCTGCATCCTACTCACAAAGATGACTCTCATGCCTGTAATACCTCCAAGGTTATGCCCCTCCACCATTATGAATTCCTACTCCACATCAACATTTGGCTTATATTTCATCACCTATGAGGAGCTGATCAGTTGACTGATATATCCCTCTTTTGTGATTCTTTATCATTCTGTACTTCTTTCTATCATAGTACCGCAATTATTGTTTTATATGTTTCTGTCTTTGCCTAGGCTACTTTTTAAAACTAAAAATATTAGTGATTCTTTTTATCCATAGCAAAAAGCAAGGGGCCTAACCTGTAGCATACATTCAGTAAGTATATGCTTAAAAAAACACATAATGTGATGAAAGTTGCAGGATAGATGTGTCAATTTGGTTTCATAAGCATACATTAGCCATATACACAGTTATCCAGTGGTTAAGATGCTGTGCTTCCATTGCAGGGGGCTTGGGTTTGATTCCTGGTCCAGGAACTAAGATCCCACACATTGTGCAATGGGGCCAAAAAAACAGAAGAAAAAAAAGAGTACTAGGTGTTTTGAATACGAAACTTGGATAACATGTGCCTTGACCTATAGTTTACATATAATAGCCTGATATAGAAAAATACTTTTTAAAACTAAATTTTAACTACAGTTCTGTTTAAAGTTTAGAAGTTATACTTGAATAATTACATACTTTAAATAGCACTTGCTCTGCTGCTTAATAAGAGCAATGCATTTCTCTAATGGTTAAACATTAAATTAATTTGGCACCAATCTTACTGAATCTTACTTCAATATGTCTCTTAATTCCATTCCATGTTCACCATTCCCCATGATGCTGTCTTTGTTCATAGTGTCCTTACCTGTTATTGGCATTGTTTTCTTATTTTCTAATATTTCTACCCTAGACTTTCTACTATAATATCATCAAACTGATTAATTATTAGAATACCTGCACCTGAGATTTCTCTTTGATCACAAACTTAATGTGGCTTTGAAATTATCATTTTCCCTGCCTCATCCTCTTCCCTCTTCTCTTCCTCTCTTGCATTCCCAAATTTTGGTCAATATCATCAATAACTGCTATCTTCCCTACCAGAAATGTGGAAGACTTTGTCCACTAAACAGTTCTCCAATATGTCTCCTGCTCCTTAGTGTCTCCTTTATCATTTGGTTTATTTCTTTGCATAGACTAATAGGATAGTTCTATCATAAGTGTCTGCAGAACTCACTTCCCTGAACCAATATAACATTTACATTCTCTTAGAGTGATCTTTGTAATATTCAAATCTGACTGTCTTCTTAGGCATAAATTTCCCCCACAGGATAAAGCTTCACTTCCTTAGCTCTGCGTCCTCTAGATCTTTATCATCTCATCAAGCCATCTTCTACTGTGTATTCTGACTGTATCTGTGGATTACAGATAACTGAATATGTAATGCATTCTTTTGCTTGTACACTGTCTTCTGATTATAATACTCTGCCCCTTCTTTCTTCTAACTTTAACTTGTCCTTCTAGAAGTTATAAATATAAGCAGTCCAAACTGGAATAGAATGTGACACAAAATAATATATTCCCTTTCACTTCAAGTATTTTAGTATCTGCTGAAAGGTCAAACTACCTCAAATATTAACCCCTTAATACACTGTAACAGTCATAATAGGAATAATTAATAACTTAATATTTACCCAGAAACTTTTTTCTGAACTAGAATTCACTTTTTAAACATTTAGCTGAGATTAACTGCAATTAGTAATTCAGAGGTTGGTATGTGAGGGCAATATAAACTGATAACAAAAATGATGACTAAAACATGTAGGTATCTCTATGTGACCTTAACCTCCATCATTCTAGACAAGTAGAGTTAAAACAAACTTTTTCCCAGCATATTCAGTAAATGTCAATTGTGGTCAAAGCCCCAGAAATAGATTTGTTCTGAGTCAAAAATGAGGTAAGCTGAAAGAAAAAAAAATACCTTAGCAAGGTAAATACTAATAGAACGAAGTAATCAGGCTCCTTCAGTTATCCCAAGAGTATGTGTATATTTATGCATACATAATCAGTTCAACCCAACAAATGTGTACTGGCCGCTAGACAAAATTTATAGATTACCCAGAGACAGAGCTTTGTAAATGTGAGAGGTGGATGTCACTGGTCTCCTGCCTCAGTGTCTGGGGGGAGTTGGAAGGAGGCCTATATACTTCCTAAATATGAATGTGTAGTCAGACCACTTGCCTATGCAAAGAATGGAGTCTAACACATATTGAATAGATCACATTACATTTTAATTAAAGCATGTTTATACTGCTTATATTTTCATTCTTAATATTCATGTATCAGGGTTTTCAATATTTATGTTAATGCATTTATTTATTTTTCTTAACAATTTATAATAGTATAACTTAATGTATCCAATGACAATATTCCCAAGAAAGGAGTGTATGAAATCAAACCACATTTTCACTTAGATTTCCATCCTGACCAATGCTTCATCACTAATGAAGCATTAGTGATGCTTCATCTTTTTCTTTATTTGGCCCCACCATGGAGCATGTGGGATCTCAGTTCCCTGAGTAGGGTTAAAATCCATGCCCCTACAGTGGAAGTTCAGTGACGCTTAATCTTAATTTTTAACAGATTTTAGAATTTTGGAAGTGGCTCCTCACACGTCACTTCTGGTCCCCGTCACCTTGCTTTTAGTCATGGCTTTTATTATTGTTTCACAATGAATTGTTTACACCCCTCATTATTTTTTATTACAAGTAATCAGTGAATCACCATCAACAGTTCAAAGCATACCATACCATAGAAATATAAAGGAGAATCTACATTTTCAGAATATTTTACAAATTTCAATAAAGATATCTTTAGATTATTGTTTGATCTGTGAAATCCAATTGAAGTAGTATTATTGTTCAAACGCAACCTCAGGTTGCCCTCTCTGTTCAAATTGTTGTGCCCTAAGATATCCGTGACCCAGATAACCATGATGGTGGGATCACACCTACAGCCAGACATCCTGGAATGCAAAGTCAAGTAGGCCTTAGGAAGCATCACCATGAACAGTGGAGGTGATGGAATTCCAGTTGAGCTGTTTCAAATCCTAAAAGATGATGCTATGAAAGTGCTGCACTCAATATGCCAGAGAATTTTGAAAACTCAGCAGTGGCCACAGGACTGGAAAAGGTCAGTTTTCATTCCAATCCCAAACAAAGGCAATGCCAAAGAATGCTCAAACTACCACGCAATTGCACTCATCTCACACACTAACAAAGTAATGCTCAAATTTCTCCAAGCCAGGCTTCAACAGTATGTGAACCACGAACTGGCAGGTGTTCAAGATGGATTTAGAAAAGGTAGAGGAACCAAAGATCAAATTGCCAACATTTGTTGGACCATAGAAAAAGCAAGAGAATTCCAGAAAAACATATACTTCTGCTTTATTGATTACACTAAAGCCTTTGACTGTGTAGATCACAACAAACTGGAAAATTCTTCAAGAGATGGGAATAGCAGATCACCTTACCTGTCTCCTGAGAAATCTGTATGCAGATTAAGAAGCAACAGTTAGAACCGCACATGGAACAAAGACTGGTTCCAAATTGGGAAATGAGTATATCAAGGCTGTATATTGTCACCCGGCTTATTTAACTTATATACAGAGTACATCATGAGAAACACTGGGCTGGAGGAAGCACAAGCTGGAATCAAGTTTGCCAGGAGAATTATCAATAACCTCAGATACACAGATAACACCACCCTTATGGCAGAAAGTGAAGAGGAACTGAAGAGCCTCTTGATGAAAGTGAAAGAAGAGAAGGAAAAAGCTGGCTTAAAACTCAACACTCAGAAAGCTAAGATCATGGCATCTGGTCCCATCACTTCATGGGAAATAGACGGGGAGACAGTGGCTGAATTTATTTTGTGGGCTCCAAAATCACTGAAGATGGTGACTGCAGCCATGAAATTAAAAGATGCCTGCTCCTTGGAAGAAAACCTATGCCCAACCTAGACAGCATGTTAAAAAGTAGAGACATTACTTTGCCATCAAAGGTCCATCTAGTCAAGGCTATGGTTTCTCCAGGGGTCATGTATGGATGTGAGAGTTGGACTGTGAAGAAAGCTGAGTGCAGAATAATTCATGCTTTTGAAGTGTGGTGTTGGAGAAGACTCTTGAGAGTCCCTTGGACTGCAAGGAGATCCAACCAGTCCATCCTAAAGGAGATCAGTCCTGCGTGTTCATTGGAAGGACTGATGTTGAAGCTGAAACTCTAATACTTAGGCCACCTGATACAAAGACCTGACTCATTTGAAAAGACCCTGATGCTGTGAAAGATTGAAGGCAGGAAGAGAAGGGGACGACAGAGGATGAGATGGTTGGATGGCATCACCAACTCAGTGGACATGGGTTTGAGCAAGCTCCAGGAGTTGTGATAGACAGGGAACCCTGGTGTGCTATGGTCCGTGGGGTCACAAAGAACTGGGCACAACTGAGTGACTGAATGGAAGACTGTTTAATCAGAAATTTTAGTAATATTAGAGACATTCAAACTATCAGGATATCATATGTTTGAAATCCCATCTTGTTTTCATGCTCAGTTTTCCTGAGTAGTGTCGGCCATCTCCTTATAAATTTTCGTCTACTCTAAGGCTGTGTAGTTGCCTCCTACCTGGAAGCAGGCTGATGGTTTTCCTATTCTCATTCAATGTCTCTCTTCTCTGCTGCTGAATCCCTTGGAAATGACAGTGTCCATTTGTCAGATAAACAAAGATTTTCACTCTTCTCTCTCCTTTGGCACCAGGGGCAATTCCGGGGAAAACTCTGTCAAGGAAGCCACGGTGTCCTAAGAACTGAAATGTTTCTTTTTCTTTCTCAGCAGAGTCCAAGTTGTGAGCCATCCAAAGGCTCCTAGCCAGCTGAGACATTATCTTCACTCAGGACTCTCTCCCCAGACTGCCCTTTCTGCCTATCAGGGACCACTGTTCCCGCATGTCTACCATACCTGAGGCACCCTGGACCATATCAGTTGCTACAGGCATCTAAGACCTCTCTACTCAAGTCTTAGATGTAGGAAAGGTCTCTGCCGCCTTTCCTTCCTTATTTTGAATTTGTAGGAAGATGTAGAAAGTTACAGAAAAGCTATTCTTTTTCTGCCTTTAAGAGAGCGTGGTAAGCGAACCTGTATGACCCACTTATCTCTGAGATTTTTCTCAAGGATTTTACCAGCTGAGAAGACAGTTGGCTTAGAGAGGAGGAATTCTCAACAATTTTGCTTATTTCCCTTTTTTTTTTTTTTCCTTCTCACAGCAGAAGGAATGGCATTGGCTTCATTTTCTTCCTGTCAATGATTCAATAATATTTTTTGTATGATGACTGTATGTGTGGAAAAAATACAGTCTGGGAATTTACATGTTCTAGAAATATACTGGTGAATAAAAGACACCAAGGCTCTGCACTCATAAATCTTATAGTTCTCAAAACTAGTAGAAGAACAAATCAGGTCGATCATCTCTCCTGACCACTGAATACTGACCTTTCCTTCCCGCATCCTAAATTACTTCTGTCCAGGCTCCTCTGTTCATAGGGATTCTCCAGGCAAGAACACTGGAGTGGGTTGCCCTGCTCTCTTTCAGGGGATCTTCCCAACAGCAGGAATCAAACCCACATCTCTTACATCTGCTGCATTGGCAGCCTAGTTCTTTACCACTAGCACCACCTGGGAAGCCCAAATAGTGACCTTATCCCTCCTAGATTTCCGCTTCCATCAAAAAGGCCGGGGGACAGATACTCCTTTATGTAATGATGGTGTTTTGGTCTGTAGGTACTTCTTATATAACGGAATTTGTCCAGACACCTCTAAAATAATTCTCAGCCACTTCTATTTTCTGTAATTATATGCAAATCTTACTGAAAATATCAGGGCACGATCTGACTTCCCTACTCCAATTCACTCCTGTAGGTGAGGAGATTTATAAAATGCATGAAAATATATAGAGTGACACAAAAATACAAAGCTAAATATCTGCAGTAAAGAAATGCAAATTAACTTAACCACCATATTATTTTCCTAGCAGGAGATTCTAGCTAATATGAAATTTTATGAGGCATCACAGTACCCATAAAGTATGGAGCATAAATAAATGAATTCCTGAACAATGTGGTATAAATTTAAAGTTACCTTTAAATATGAAAAAGAAGTCTGTGATATATATCTCCATTAGGATCTTGAATTTGTCTAACTGGTTATCACTAATGCCCTATTGAAATGCAATTGAAAATTAATATATCTGGCAGTAAAAAATATGACTATTAAGGAAAGTTCATGCATGATATTTTTATAGACTAGCCAAGTCTCTTGAATTCAGAATGTGGGACAGATGGTCACATGGTGAATTGTTCTCACTCACTAATGCTTTCTGCTGCTTCACTGATTTTTGATCTTCAGATAACTTGCCTCATTCAGAATGTGTGGCAAATGAAAGTTTCCAATTGTCTTCATCAAATGTGAAAAATCATAATATGTTCATGACAGAAAATCATATAAATTTTATAGATCTAAGTCAGATAAAAGCCTTCCTAAATGTCTAGGTCTTTTATGGGGAAATTTTAAGTTTATAACTAAGGTGAAAATTATTTTTCTGAGAGTGTAAGATACTCAAATCCTAATTTTTCCTATGTTTTCATTTATTTAGTTATTCATTAAGTTCCTATTCAATAAAGATGTTCATCCAATTATTTTTTTCACTTATGTCAGTTCAGTTCAGTTCAGTGGTTCAGTTGTGTCTGACTCTTTGCAACCCCATGGACTGCAGCACACCAGGCCTCCCTGTCCATCACCAACTCCTGGAGTTTACTCAAAGTCATGCCCATCGAGTCGATGATGCCATCCAGCCATCTCATCCTCTGCTGTCCCCTTCTCCTCCTGCCTTAAGTCTTTCTCAGCATCAGGGTCTTTTCAAATGGGTCAGCTCTGAGCATGAGGTGGCCAAAGTATTGGAGTTTCAGCCTCAACATCAGTCCTTCCAATGAACACCAGCACTGATTTCCTTTAGGATGGACTGGGTGGATCTCCTTGCAGTCCAGGGGACTCTCAAGAATCTTCTCCAGCACCACGGTTTGAAAGCATCAGTTCTTGGGCGCTCAGCTTTCTTTATGTATTTAGCCATAAATATATGTATTTGCCTGTTCAGGCTATCATAACAAAATACCATAAACCAGGTGGCTTAAACATGAGATATTTACTTAGCATAGCCTGAAGAGTGGAAACCACAGATCAAGGATCTGGCAGATTTGGTTTCTGGTGAGCTCTCTCTGTGGCTTGCAGGTGGCCTCCGTCTTGCTGAATGCACGTGCCCTTTCCTCTGTGGTTTGTGGAAATAAAGAAATACTGGTGTCTCTTCCTCTTCTTATGGGAACATCAGTTCTATCAAAGTAAGGTCCCATCCTCATGACCTCATTTAACCTTTATTTTGGCGAAGGAAATGGCAACCCACTCCAGTATTCTTGCCTGGAGAATCCCATGGACGGAGAAGACTGGTGGGCTACAGTTCATGGGGTCACAAGAGTTGGACGCGAGTTAGCAACTAAGCCTCCACCACCACCCTTTATTTGCTTCTATAGCCTCTGTCTCCTAATACAGCCACATTGGGGATTAGGGCTTTCTGGGGAATTTTAGAGTGACATCATTTGATCCATAGCACTAGTATGCCCATTTTTAATCATTAGAAAATAAAATTGTTCCTTTTGAGATTTCACAGTAGGACATACACTTTTCTATTCTTCTCATTGCAAGTGATTATTAAAAGGTATATATTATATCTGCTGAGTGACACAATAATCACTGACCCTGAATGGGCATAATTTTGAATCCTTGGGAAACAGGTTGTAAATATGACATATACAAGGTTTAAATCCAAGCAGTTGATAGTGTGGTTATGAAGAAAAGGTACGTTTTCTTGTGGAAGAAATCAAACGACTCTTAATTATCAGTCTTAAAAAGAGATGCTATTTATATTGGATCTTTCATTCATGATACCAACAAATCAGGTATTT
This sequence comes from Muntiacus reevesi, assembly GCF_963930625.1. NCBI lineage: Eukaryota > Metazoa > Chordata > Mammalia > Artiodactyla > Cervidae > Muntiacus > Muntiacus reevesi. The sequence continues at coordinate 54,762,831 of NC_089267.1, forward strand.
CATGACAGGCATATGTTTTATTATGCAGATGGTGACATTGAAAACAATTGCTTATTAAGCTTACATTGGTTAAACACCAGTGATTCATTGCTCTTGGTTACAGCTCATAGGATGAAGGTTGTGATTTGATCTAAAGACAATCAAATGAGGGTTAGTTGGATTAGTCAGAAGCCCACAAAGAAGCTGTTAATAAACCTTTACACCCACATGGATTATGGGGATAAACCGGACCCATTCTTTCTCTTAGAAATTTGAGCGGAAGTTTCTGATCAAGTGCACCAGTTAATAGGGGCACCAAAGGGGAAAGCCACAGGGAGAAGCAGTGAGTGGGTGGGTGGGCGATGGGTGGGCGATGGGTGGGAGGAGGAAGAGCAGAGATGTCAGTGCAGAGCCCTGAAACAGGCTCTTCGGAATGCCTTCTGCAGAGGTGTGCAGTAAAGAAACGAACCTTTCCAAAGGGAGGTCAGGTGGTCGCGTCTATCCCTTGCAAAGTTGTCTCTAAGCCCTGGGCTGCCTGGCTTCCAAAAAGTGAGTCTGTTTACTGGGAGGCCTTAGACCATCATCCTACATCATCTGACACCATAGATTATGCTGATTTACCTGTGTCAGAGGGCATCCGCTGACTCTCAGAGGAGCTGGAGGCTGAGATGAGCCAGGTGCTCAGTCAGACTTGTCCCCGAGACGGGACCCTGGCGAGGGCTCAGTGCTCAGGTTTCAGGCGAGCTCCCTCGGTTGAGTCAATACACACGAGCCCTCCATGTATGTCGTCTCACTTTGCTTCTGAAAGAATAAATACTGTTTATGACTTCAAGAGACAGGAACTTCGGAAGTGTCATGTCCGGAACTTTCCTAGTGCTAGACCTTCTTGGCATATGTGCCAGGCAGCTTGAACAAAGTCTGCTAATAGGCGGTGTTAGTCCTTATGGATCTAGGGTGCACAGCCCCCGCCAGGCGGGGCCCAGGTACATGAACGCCTCCCTTTTGTGTTTCCACAGATGTCCCGATAGTGAACTCGGCCACTTTAACACCATTAAGGGGGTGTTTGAGAGCACAGCAAAGCTGGCGTTGTAATCCAATGCCGCTGCTGCTGCTGCTAAGTCGCGTCAGTCGTGTCCGACTCTGTGCGACCCCATGGACTGCAGCCCACCAGGCTCCCCCGTCCCTGGGAGTCTCCAGGCAAGAACCCTGGAGTGGGCTGCCATTTCCTTCTCCAATGCATGAAAGTGAAAAGTGAAAGTGAAGTCACTCAGTTGTGTCCGACTCTTCACAACCCCATGGAATGCAGCCCACCAGGCTCCCCCATCCCTGGGATTCTCCAGGCAAGAACACTGGAGTGGGGTGCCATTTCCTCTTCTAGGGGAATCATTCTGACCCAGGGATTAAACCCACATCGCCTTCAAATCCCTCATTTGCAGGCAGATTCTTTAACACTGAGCCACCTAGGAATCCCGTTTACATGGATTCTCTCATGGAAAAATGTCTGTCCTGTGACTCATTTCCTTGAGATCTGATTCCTTTCTTTCCAAGAAAATATGTTGATAATATGATAAATTTATCCTTGTTGGGTTATGTGGTATTGTTGGCTTAATAACCACTTGGTAATAACTTATGCAATTTGGGGAAGATCTTTTGTACTATGTATCTACAGATCAAAGAAACATCTCTAAAAAGGCAAATCTTTAGGTAGACCAAGAGTAGGAATCTTTGGCTACTGTGTTTTTAGAAAGGCATTTTTAGGAGACCTGTGTTCTGTCCTGCCACAAATGAACTGTGAGACTTCAAACAAAGGATTTGATCATCATCTGTATCCACAACTGTAGAATGAGAGTAGTCCAGTCTTAGACACAGGGCCACTCTGCCACAGACTAACAGCATTTTCTCTACGGAGGGTGACCATAGGTCAAGGTTTGCCAGGGACAGCAACAATTTATGTGTATTGCCCCAGCAGGTTAATTTTTATTAAGTATATCCCCTTCACACTCAAAAGCAGCCTAATTGGCTTAGTATCGTATCTAAGCCAATTTTGTGCCTAATGCCTAGTTTACAGGAAACTTTATCATTATTGTTCTGATAACCTCGGAGAGATGAGCTTAGGTAAGACTTACCAGCTCAGGGATCTGCAGCTAAACCTCACCCCAGATTATAAGTCAAACTCTCCACTGCCTAACATAGGAGTCAGTTACAGTTATACTGTAAAAATTTCTGAAAATTGTTACAATATAACTGAGCCATTTTACCCAAAAGGTCTTCGTATAAAAGTTCTATGTCAAAAATAATTACATTGGTTTTAGGAAGCCAATATATTTTTCTTTCATTCTTTACTCTCTCTACCCCCTATCCTTCAACCCTGCCAATACTGTAAATCAAAAGGGAGCAAAAGTTATCTAACTCTAATTATCTTGGTTTACATTTTCCTCAATTCATTGAAATCCTTCCTTTCTGAAAAATCCCCTCCATCCAGGAGACTCCAGTGAGCATATTCATGTTTCAAACAAATCTGCCTCTGTTAATCATCAAAAGGTATTTTCTTTAGTAAGTGAAGCTCGGCAGGCCCTGCAGCTGTGTTGTTTATTTTATAGCCAGCACAAAGACAGTTTATTTTTTTAAATACTATAATTAGATTAGTGTTCTCTTTACTGAAGCATCTGTAGGAAAATGAGAGTGTGTTTCTTTGAATGAATGAGCAGTCGCATTTATTTTTATTAAATCTGAACTTGTCCTCCGAGATAGCAGAATTTAATTTTATGTTCTAATACTACATGTAATATTCCAACTTTTTTTCAGATAAAGCTCTGGTCGCCCCAAAAAGGAGGTTGGACTAAATTGAATCTTCTGATTCCAATTTTATGAACTGCATTAAAATCTCTCTAGGGTGCAGGATTACGTCTGTGTTGAAGAATGACTACATTAAGGTATGTATTTGCATACATAAACAAATATATCTGATGGTTATCTATGACCTGTCACTGACACAGGGAGTATCATGGAATATAATAACATTATACCTTTGTTATGACTTTGCATGCCTTTACTAAAAAGTTTTAGAAGTGCTGCTTATGAATCAGATTAAGATCCAAAATAGAAACATTTGAAAAAGTTTTGGAGACTGCTTTATCAACATTGCATCTAAAAAATCACTACTTAGAACTGTCTAGACAGCAGTTAAGTTGCCCAGGGAATAAGGCGTCACCTCTTGACTAGACACCTTTCCTTTCCACTTTGGTATTGCCAATAAGGAAAGTATATTCCTTTCTCTGTGCTCCTTTTGTCTTCATTGATCAAAACAATTTTTATGATATTGTACCTTTAACAAGAAAAAGACTCTTCTAGTTTTCTCTTGTTGGGTAACAAATCACCAGCTAAGTAGCTTAAAACAATTTATGATTACCTTTCCTGGTCTGTGGGCTCACTGGGCTCCGCTGGGTGGCCTTGCTCGGTGCTTCTCGAGCAGCACAGTGATGGGGTGGCTCAGTTAATTGAAGGCTCAACAGGGCTAGACATCCAGGTGGGCTTTGTATCCCACCTAACTGACTTTTCAGCTGAAATGGTTTGAACCAGAGCAGGAAACTGACCAGGTAATCTTTCTCCACCCTTCTCTCCTTCTGGAGTGCCTTTTCTATGTGACCCATTCAAATGACTATTTTGGGCTTCCTCACACCATGTCCATCTCAAAGTGAATGAACCTCTTACATAGGAAGTAGTTTCACCCAGCGCAAGTGTTCTAAAAGCCCAAGGCAAACGCTGTGTGCCTTTAAGCTACCTTTGAACATCATGGAGCATTGATTCCACTGCCTTCTATTTTCTGAACAAGGACCATTATAGGCTCAATGTGGGAGGGAACTTCTTAAGTAAGTTAAGGTTCATTGAAATGTGGGGAGGAAAGGGCAGAACTTTTGTAGACAAACTAGCACAAACCAAAAATTTATTTTCATTAAAATTTAAAATATAAAATAAATTTAGTTATAATAAATAATAAATGCCATCCATGCCTCAAGTGGATAATTTTTCTAAAGAGTTTTTTTTTTAGAATGTTAATGTCTTTTAATGCTTTTACCTCCTCAAATAACAGTAGATACTTTTTCTATTTAATTTTATTTATTTTCCCTTTTAAGTATACTTTTGTACTTATTTTCCATTATATTACTTTAAAAAACAATTTTCTTTAAATAACATGTGTTAAATGCCTCTATGGGATGTGCTAAAACATAGAGGCTATCATAGCCAGTGACAGAATTATTAGTCAATTTGGGGACATAATTTATTTGTGTCTTAATGAATTCACATAGGCAAACATCCAAGCAATAATACAACTTGCTGCAAATAATAATAGAAAGTTTTGAGAAAATATCTTTATGATTGTGTTAAGATCTAACAAAAGAATATATCACTTTCTCAATATCAGCATTAGGTTCCAGAATTTTATGCTAATTTTGAGCTATAATTGTTAATATCAGTGAATGGAAAGTAGAGGATATGGAGTAAATGGATATGAGGGCCGTCTTTCATTAATCGCCAGGGTTAATGGATATGAGGGCCGTCTTTCATTAATCGCCAGGATTGATTGGGCTGATTTCGCTGGCTAGGCGGGTGTCTCCTTCCTCACCACTCCAGGTGTGTTCCTCCCAAAGCTATGTGTCCAGTGGAAGAGGATAACCATCTCCCATAGAGAAGGACCGTTCTTTGGTCAATGGGATGTGAGTAGCTGTACTACCCTACTAGAAACTCCAAACACATTCTCAAGGTCGACTGGTGGGAGAACATAGGATCATCAAATTTCCAAGATTCCAGACACATCCAAATGAGGTGCTGCATGTGGCAGTCTGCCTTTCTTAAAAAACAGAGAGAAAGAATAAAGAAAAGAAAATAGAGGTTAATTCATTTCAAACCATGTTCGGGGCATTAGAATAATTTCTATTCAGTAATTTATTATTCAATTTCTACATCTCTTCATATTTAAAAGCATTAGAGCCCTAAGAAAATATATTATTCTAATTATAATTTCTAAGAAATATAGAAAAGTTTTCTTACCTAGATGAAAACAATATAAATTCTGTGTAGTGGGAAATTATTAACTTAGAACAAATAATATGGAAGTCTTAAAAACTACACAAATTATTCAGTAATGTCTTTCAAAAGTAGCTTTGTTTTTCTAAAATATGGTCTTACCATTTGAATCACTAAATGTAAAGTGAATGCAATCATCATTTCATTGTAACTTCCTCCCAAAACCGTGTGAGCTGTAAACACAGATTACCTTTTAAAGCAAAAGCTTAGAGAAAGTTCTAAAAACAATAGTAAAAGCAATACAAAATATTGGAATCTATATTTTTCCACAAATAAACTGATCACAAAATTGTTCTGGTTGAGATTCACTTTTTTAAAACTGATGTTATACCCAAGAGAAGGTTCACATAAGATATTCACTGGAATTTAGGAATAGAAAATTTATTATAAATGTTCTAGATATGGATCATAACTCCAAAAATAAGCTATATAGTGAAACAGCAGACAGAAGGAGAGATTAAAAAGTAGTGAGTGGAAAAAACTCCTTGAAATATAAAAAAAAAAAAAAAAAAAAAACAAACTAACAATCAACAGAAATAAGTAGAGGTGGCCATTGGGATATGTGTTTAATGAATTGAGTATGTGTTTAATATTGATAGAGAAATTCTTTTTCAGAAGTTCTGATAAGAGGGGAACTTTTACAGGCAAATGTCACATATAGAATGTAAAATGTTGCAAAAAAAAAAAAAAGAAAAAGAAATCATAATCTGTAAGCCAATTTTAACCTTGAAGTAAATCTGCTGCTGCTAAGTCGCTCAGTCGTGTCCGACTCTGTGCGACCTCATAGACGGCAGCCCATCAGACTCCGCCGTCCCTGGGATTCTCCAGGCAAGAACACTGGAGTGAGTTGCCATTTCCTTGTCCAATGCATGAAAGTGAAAAGGGAAAATGAAGTCGCTCAGTCGTGTCCGACTCTTCACGACCCCATGGACTGCAGCCCATCAGGCTCCTCCATCCATGGGATTTCCCAGGCAAGAGGACTGGAGTGGGTGCCATTTCCTTCTCCATGAAGTAAATCACAGGGTTCTAAATTAGATCTATCAAGTGAGGTTGAATATTATACCTTTATTTTATATTCTATTCTTCTGAAACTATAGTCCAACATCTCCTTTACCTGTTTTGAGAGCTGATTTTCATTGACTGATGGCCTCAATGATTTTTTTCTCTAAAATAATAACAAAAAACAGTCTATTTGTAAATAGATATGTGAAATGACAATTTCATTCAGTTTAATATTGTATCTCTGTGTGTTCTATTCCTAGATAAATTTCGACTAGACTTGTCCTGAATACTCCACACAATGAATAGCATTATCTTCTATCTTTTGGCATAGTTTTAAATTCTTACAGAGTGATTAATTTTAACAGGCTTTTTTGTTTTGCAGCTCAGATTTACATGGCAAGATGCTATAGTAAAATTTTAATATGCCTCAGTTATCTTTTAGTAAGGTATTTTCATGATTAAAACACATATTTGAGAAATGCTCATGAGTGTTCTGTACTCTGGGCCCAGTGGCAAAGCTTCTGTGGAAAGATGTGTTTTTAATGTGCGTGCATGCGTGCTAAGTCGCTTCAGTCCTGCCCCGCTCTTTGTGACCCTGTGGACTCGAGGCTGCCAGGCTCCTCTGTCCATGGGAATCTCCAGGCAAGAGTACTGGAGTGGGCTGCCATGCTTACCTCCAGATACTTAAAAGTCTGTCTTATTTCAGCCCACAATTGCTTGTGTTGAGCCTGACATCATTTGGGACTCAGTCCATTCTCAGACTGGGGACTTAATGGCTGAAGCTCTACCTTGGGGCATCCTTGAAATGTGACTTTTTCCAGTTCTTCCACAATAACTCAGAATGTGAAAGCTGCCTCGAAGTCCTGATCTTTTCCTTTCCCATCATAGTCCCTCCCTACGGGATGTTTTATTATCATGAGCATTGATTTAAGTTGGTAATTTGTCATTCTCAACTGTGTTGGCTGTGATCTTGTATTGCTCATTGGTAATTCTAAATAAACTACTCAGGAAATCCATTTTGTCCATTCTGATATCCTCCTATTCTTTCCAACATGGTTGAGACTCTTTGAGGGAACCATGCAATAATTATTTCTTGGCAAAAAATATTTATTTTTCCTTTTAAATATCTTATGAATTGGGGGATCTACCAAGTATTGTCTCTATCCAATTAATTCTGCTTCAATAAAATATAAATAATAATCTACTTCATTAGCCTATAGAATAATTTTCTAATTAATTTAGCTCCTGTATAATATTATACCTTGCAAATAATAAGTACTAAATAAATGTTGAATAATTATTTTTTCATTTTAAGTAGTTGCCTTAAACAAAATTATTTTTACTTCTTTTTTTGAAGCCCTTAAAGATATATGTTCAACTGACCATTACAGAGTTATTTTTATCACCATTAATTTCTCATTTATATTTCTATCAAATTCTCATTGTTATTGGTTACTATTACTTTTATTCAAGTTATTATATTATAAAAATAATTGCATGTAAATTGGACAAAATGTTTAGTACAGAAGTTCCTTGGAATCTGCAGAAGGATTGATTCCAGGACCCCTGTGGATAGAAAAATCTGCAGATGCTTGAGTGCCTTGTATAAAATGGCACAGTTATTTGCATATAACCTACTCATATCCTCCCATATATTTTAAATCATCTTTAGATTAGTTTTACTACATAATACAATGTAAATGCTATGTAAATAGTTGTAAATACAATGTAAATGCTATGTAAATAGTTGCCAGCATGAGGCAAATTAGAGTTTTGCTTTTTGGAACTTTGTGAAAATTTTTTTTCTTTAATATTTTTGATCTGCAGTTGGTTGAATACAGAGATACCAAACCTGCAGATACGGAGAGCCAATTGTATTAAATTATATAGCAGGAAGCATCTTTAAATCACTCATAGTTCCAAACTTAACACCCAGATATGACTACCTTGAATATCCTACTCTTGTGTCAGAGCTATGTTTGTGTGTGTGTGTGCTTGTGGATACGTGTTGATACTAAAGTACTAAAGTCCAGTTGCAAGCCCCTCCTTTATTTTTTCTATTAGGATTTTAGAGATTTAAAAAATTCATTGGTAATAGTTTTTATATTTTACATTTTCCCTGCTCTTTCACAAAGCACATTTTCCACACTACTAAATATTCTTCAAAATTATGTTTGTTTGTTTGTTTTTTTTTGAGTGACTAATATTCTACCCTACAAATTACTTCAATTCACTTAACCATTCACTGGTTATTGACCATTGCTACTTTCAACGTCTTGTTCTGATAAATAATGTTGCGATGCAAGTCCATGAAAACAAATCTTTTAGTGCCATTCTGATTATTTCTTTTGGAAAGATTCCTAAAAATTGAAATAGAGGAAGAGCCCCTCTTCAGACTTTTATCACATGTTATCAAAGTGTTTTCCAGAGAAATTGTCTTCAGATGCACTTCCACCAATGGCAACACACAAGAATGCCTGTCTCACTGCATCTCAGCATCCTTGCATGCTTAGTCACTTAGTTGTGTCTGATTCTTTGCAACCCCAGGGAGGGCAGGCCCCAGGTTCCTTTTTCCTTGTGGATTCTCCAAGCAAGAATACTGGAGTGGGTTGCCATTTCTTCCCTCAGGGACCCAGAGATCAAATCCAGGTCTCCTGCTTTTCCTGCATTGGTAGGCAGATTCTTTACCCGCTGAGCCACCAGGAAAGCTAAGCATACTGACATCCATAGATACTGATCTCCACTAACAACAGGGCTATGTCTGTTTTTTTTCCTCTCCTGTGTCTAAGAACCAGCTCCGTTTGAACCCATAGTGACTCAATATTTATTTGTGGAAAAAATTAATAAGTATTTAAATCTTTGTAAATTAAAGGCAGAATGTTCGTGTTTTTGAAAAATACCTATTGATATCGGATATATAATAAACATAGACCTGAAATTATGATTTCTGTTCTTGTGAGGCTTGCAATATGATGTTGAGATCATTAGATTTTTCATTTGAAATTATTGGATTACTACTAAGGTTTTTTCCTCTGTGTTGACTTTTTCTACACTATTTCTTTTGTGTATTATCTCTTCATGGATTTTACTCATGTTTCCATTGGTATTTTTGAATGCTTTTCTAAATATTCAGTAAGAGCTCTTTATATTTTATGAGCTGTCTGCCATATTTATTGCATCAGAAGGTTACCATATTTTTAATACTGCAGTTGATATACCAGATAGCTATATCATCTTAGGAAAGTTAATTACTCTAAATTTCAATTGATATTGAAATAAAATCTACTTCAGAAGATCCTTTGATGAAAAAATTGGATAATTCATATAAAACTCTAAGATCTTAAATAGTAAACACTCGATACATGAATATTAGTTTTACTATTAATGTCATTATTGTTATTTCTGTTGCTCAAGGAAGACTTGCTCATATAAAAATCAACAACAACAAAAAAATAATGCACACTTTTTTTTCTGTCCGTAACCTAGACAATCTCTCACAGGTTTCAGCTTTCTTAGTATCTAAGTGATTTTTTTCAGGGTAGTTCTACATCAAAAAATACCACTAAGTAAATAGGTCAAACAATTTTATATATTTATATGTATTTATATATATTTATATATTATATATATATAAATATACATATATATATATAAAGTATTTATATCCTACTGGCAACTTAGCTGTTTGAAAAACTTCACTCAAAACCATCTCAAAATTTTATTCTTATATAACCACAATTACTAATGGGATGTGAGTGGCTATTGAGTACTCTTCAGTTCAGTTCAGTTCAGCCACTCAGTCGTGTCCAACTCTGTGACCCCATGGACTGCAGCACACCAGGCTTCCCTGTCCATCACCAACTCCCGGAGCTTGCTCAACTCATGTCCATCGATTTGGTGATGCCATCCAACCATCTCATTCTCTGTCATCCCCTTCACCTCCTGCCTTCACTCGTTCCCTGCATCAGGGTCTTATCCAATGAGTTATTTATTCGTATCAGGTGGCCAAGGTATTGGAGCTTCAACTTCAGCAACAGTCTTTCCAATGAATATTCAGGGCTGATTTCCTTTAAGATTGACTGGTTTGATATCCTTGCAGTCCAAGGGACTCTCAAGAGTCTTCTCCAACACCACAGTTCAAAGCATCAATTCTTCGGCGCTCAGCTTTCTTTATAGTCCAACTCTCACATCCATACATGACCACTGGAAAAACCATAGCTGACTAGACGGACCTTTGTTGGCAAAGTAATGTCTCTGCTTTTTAATATGCTTTCTAGGTCAGTCATAGCTTCTCTTCCAAGGAGCAAGTGTCTTTTAATTCCATGACTACAGTCACCATCTGCAGTGATTTTGGAGCCCAAGAAAACAAAGTCTGTCATTGTTTCCATCATCTCCCCATCTATTTGCCAGGAAGTGATGGGACTGGATGCCATGGTCTTAGCTTTCTGAATGCTGAGCTTTCAGCCAGCTTTTTCGCTCTCCTCTTTCACTGAGCGCTGTACCACTTCTCAAACCACACACTGAACATCACCACCCTCACTATTGATACACACTGCATTTGCTTCTATCACAGCATTCATTATGACAGAAAGACAAAATGCCAATGAAACAAATGTAACTCAAACTAACGAGAAAACTCTATCTGGAATTAGTAGCTTGTGCCCTGTCCAACAGATGTCAAATATTTCCATGCTTCCCTTGAAAGTTTAAAATATCCTGTGGTGCTCTGGATTGACCCTCTACACCTAGAGATTTCATGCAAAATTTTGGACCATGAGGTTATATGTTTTACATTGTCTTCTGTTTTCTTCTTTATGTTTAATTCTTTACTTGTAATTTGCTTTCAATAATTTAAGGATATAATTTTTTGTAGCAACCCTGACCAACATCACTGAAAATGTTTCCTTTATTTAGGCCTCTTATTTACTTCATAACATACCAAAGTAATACATAGACCAGATGCATGACAGTTATGTTAGGTGCTTCCAAGTAATGCCAGGCATAGTCAGTATACTTTTGGATAGGGTCCCAGAATCTAGATATTTTAACCAACATTGACAGATGACCTTTGGGGCCCCTACAATTGAGAATAATTTTCCTTGGAACTGCTTCTGGGTTAGCTATTCTATTCTGCTAATCTTCAGTTGAGTTTAGGTTGATTTTAATTGCTCTAGATACATCACATGTTTCCTTATCAGAAAAAAGAAGACTATTACTCTTATATTTTATGGTTATTTGCATAAATCATTTGTTTCATGAGTATTTTCTATTTTATTAGCTTAGAATAGTATTTATATCTGCTAACTTTCATATTTGCTATCTTACAACTCAGATAAATTCAAGCTGACGTGCTGTCTAGTACCTAGTTCAAAAAGGCTGTGATGTGTTTAATGGAAAAAATATGTATTAGATAAGTTTTAACCAAGCATGAGTTATAGTGCTGTTGAACATAAGTTTAATGTTAATGAATCAATTATGTGTTTTAACTAGGCTTCACTAAACAAAATCATGCATAAAGCAAGGTTGTATATCAATCAGTTGATGAAAACATCACAACCAGAGACTCATAGGACACTAATCCTCTATTTCCCCTGAAGCAGCAGTTCAGTATTCACTAATTTGTGGTTTGTGATGACTTTATAAACATAAATACTATGAATAATGAGATTTGACTGTATAATGTTTCCACCTACAGATGAGATAGACCTAAGTAACTACAACATCATAGAAATTACTGAAATACAGTAAATTTCTTAGGAGGCGATTCTCTTTGAGTACTTAATACCTCCATTCTTAACATACTTAATTATAAGTTTATAGTATTTATTTTTTAGTACTGGGTGTGCTGGCTCATAAAATTTCTGAAAATCTAGCAATGGGCACTTGTGAACTTGTATGAGCCAGCTCTTGGGTTTTTAGATGTTTATCTTTCTATTTTTTTCTTTCAAGTTCTCTTCATCACCTTAACCAATATATGATTTTTTTTTACTTCTCTGATAGAGCTTTCCAAATTTATTCTCCATGTTGCTAGCATAAATTTTGCTTTTAATTTATGCTCTTTAGTGATTCTAATAGAAAGTTATACCGACAACTAAACAATATGATGCGTTCCAAACCCTACTTCTCCATCTCGTCACATTGGAATCTTATCTATGGCTGTTCCTTCAGCTTCTGTTCCTGTTTCTTTAAGGCCCTGTTTTCTCTGAGCAGGCTAAGTTTGGCTCGCAACTATCCAAGAATATATTCTGGCTTTTGGAGTAAATAATTTTTAGTTTTAATCTTTAGTCTTCAAAGTAAAATCCTTTTCTTTCTTTTGAAATTTATTTTGGTGATCCTTCAACTTGTGTTTTTTATTCTTTCATTTTTCTGTTTACCATTCTCTGAGGAAAAAAAAAGAACTAATTTTCTCAGGACATTTCACATTCTACAATATGTAGAATTACCTTACCTCTACTCCATAAATTCAATATTGCCTTTATCAGATGTTCAGTTGGGTGGTATGCTTATATCCATAATTTATAACCCAATTCCTGAAATCTAGCAGACTTCAATACATCACCATTCTATTGGCTTGATATGAGCATAACTATCTCTCTGACACTTAAGATAGATGATTAAAAAGAAATCCTCCAAAGCTTCCACTTGCCAGCCATTATTACTTTCTCCTTCTCTTTCCCACTGTGTGAAAAGCAATGATACCCAGCATTCTCTACTTTTATTTATTCTCACTTGGTATGCATCCCAGTTTATGATGAATTATTATTAATTCCGATTTATTTCTTATCAGTTATTTTGGTTCAGCTAATGTCAGACAGGCCTGGCCTGCTGCAGTTCATGGGGTTGCAAAGAGTCGGACATGACTGAGCGACTGAACTGAACTGAATGTCACTGTTCTGATAGTATTTTTTTTTTCACTAGACATGGGTACCGATTGAACTGGGCGTGAATGACATTCTAGCTTCAGCAAAAAGAAGTAACCATGGAGCAGCTACATAGATGAAGTTCTGCGCATTGTCTAGCCTGCGTGGAACTTGTGTTTTTGAAGCAGGCAGCGAAGTACAGGATATGTTTTGAGTAGGGCAAAGAGTACCAGAAGATGATTTTTCTACCAGTTTTAAGGAAGGCAGCTATATAGACTGTCCCCCCCCATCCTTAATTTAGGGGCTTTCCCAGTGGTTCAGCAGTAAAGAATCTCCCAGCAATGCAGGAGATGCAGGAAGCAGGTTCAATCCCTGGGTCAGGAAGTTCCATTGGAATAGGGCATGGCAACCCACTCCAGCATTCTTGCCCAGAAAATCCCATGGACAGAGGAGTCTGACAGGCTATAGTCCATGGGGTTGCAAAGAGTCCGACAGGACTGAGGATGCAAGCACCCTTAATTTGGACAAGTAGAGAACATAGATTGGAACCTTCTTCAGCCTATTGATTTACAAAAGCAAGAGGTATCTTGGAGAAATCTGTACCAGCGAAGTTTGAGAGGACCACGGAATAGGGAACCTGAGAAGTACAAGATGCGTGGACCTCTTTTCAGTTCTTTAGAGTCTTTAGACAACACAGGAGGGGACCAGTCCAGTGTCCCTTCCTCCAAATGAGGAGTCATGGAATTTACTTTAAGAACAAAGGGTTACTATACCAAGCAAAGCAACTTCACAACTAAACAGACGATTTTTTTCCCCCATGACTTCTGAAAGGGTCAAAGAGTGCTTAAACTTTGAATACAGAATCTTTTCTGATGACAAGCAAGCTGAGGGGAAGTGAGCACTTCTTCAAGGAAATTGCATCATCTCCTCAGTGAAAATCACTAGCATCGGACTAAACACTGTCAAATCAGAGTGTTGTTTAGGGATATTTACTCCACCACACATGAGTGAGTGCTAAGTCACTTCAGTCATGCCCGACTCTTTGCAGCCCCATGGACTGTAGCCCACCAGGCTCCTCTGTCCATGGGATTCTCCAGGCAAGAATACTGGAGAGGGTTGCCATTTCCTACTCCAGGGGATCTTCCCATCCCAGGGACCCAACCTTCATTTCTTCTATTTCCTGCATTGGCAGATGGGTTCTTTACCATCTGGCTAAATGAGGTCTCTGCCTTGAATCTCCTCTCTCTCTGCCTCCAGCTATGGAAGACTAAAGTCACAAAGGGAAAATGAGCAAAGCCTGGATGAGAACTCTCTAGCATTCAAGGTGCTAACATGGGAAGAGAAGAGAAAGAATAGATCTGATAACTTGCTCAAATTCAAACACACACAATCTGTGCTGGGAGGAAAATTCCTATCAGCTATGAGATAGAATTTAGTATGCACTCAACTAAGTTAAATGATAGAAAAAGATTTGAAAGCTTTGCAATCTTGCAAATATAAAGTATTATAAAGGGAAAAAAATCTGTATATTAATAGCATAGTTAAATAAAATATTGGGGAAAAATTGAAACCAATTTATGTAAATAATCAATTTGAAACTCCTTAGTAACCAGTTATATATACTTTTAGAAAGCTCGCATGTTCTATGTTAACTAATAAAACATGTTTTCTGAGTATATTCTTTACATACAACATATAATTATATTTTACTCTTGCATATACATATATATATCTTTCAGCCTCATTGTTCCAATAGGTATTTTAGAAAGCTTTCTATAGGTTCTTACTGATATGAACAAGTTTAACTTTTTCTAAAAGTAAGGGTTATTTCTTTCTCTTTTTTTTTCAAAATAGACAAAGCACCTGGCATGTGAACTTATGTAAGCACATGAAAAGGAGGATACACCGTTATGAATACATGAGAAAAGGTCACTGACTGGGTGAAATATTTTTGAGAATTAGACATGGCACTGTAACATTTTCAAAGCAAGTACAATAGATGGACCAAGAAAGCATTCAAACACAAAAGTAAAAAAATAACTTATAATCAGAACCACAGTAAATCCTGGAGGGCATGCAAAAGCCTACTCAGGAAAAGGAATGATATTTTTCCTTTATGGACCAACGTGCTCAGTCATTCCATCGTGTCCGACTCTGCAACCCCCTGAACTGTAGCCCACTGGGCCCCTGTCCATGGGATTCTCCAGGCAAGAATACTGGTGTGGGTTGTCATTTCCTCCTCCAGGGGATCTTCCCACCCTAGGGACTGAACCCACATCTCTTGTGTCTCCTGTGGATTCTTTAGCGCTGAGCCACCTGGGAAACCCAACAGACATGAACCAATGTTTATCAGTTATCCACTATGTGTTGAGGACCAAATGTGATATCACAGCATATTCTTTTGGCCCCAGAATCCGCTTCCCAGGCTCTCCTTCCCTGTGGGGAGTGATTCAGCAGAGAAGGGCCAGGGCAAGGCTGCTCTGTGGGCTGAGAGAAATAGTGCCCTTGGAGCAGGTTCAAACAAGAATCGTGTTTTCTTGCAAGAGAAGTGCTTGATGCTGGATTTCCAGAGCAAGAGCTATGGAATGGGCCAAAAAGGAGATATTAGGTATACAGGTGCCGTGATGAAAATGCCAAGTCCAGAGTTCTTATCAACTTAGTCCTTTTGGGTGGTGAGAACAGAAATGGAGCAGCAGTCCAGGAAAAGTTTTCCTTCATCAACCAGCTCCACGATGTCAGACCGCTCCACTGAACTCTGTGGTATTCAATCTCCGAGTGACTGAGGAAAAGTGACACTGTCCTGAAATGATAACCTTCTGCAATTTTTGGAAGATAGTAGAACACAATAGGTAGAGAAAGTATAACATTTTCTTTTTCTAGGTCTTCCTAGGTGTTAACAGTGGTAAAGAATCTGCTTGATAATACAGGAGATGCAAGAGATGTGGGTTCGATCCCTGGGTCTGGAAAATCCCCTTGAGTAGGCAATGGCAACCTACTCCAGTATTCTTGGCTGGAAAATTCTGTGGACAGGAGCCTGGTGGGCTGAAACCTATGGGGTCACAAACAGTCAGACACGACTGAGTGACTAAGCACGTTTTGTAATGAAGGATGTTGAAGTCCAGTGTCTAGCAAAAGTTTCACCACAGTTTTACACTGCGTTCAAAAATTCAAAAGTTAAATACTACAAGTTCATTTTGAAAACTATATTCAGAAGTTTAATTAGGCATAATTACATTTTTTGGAACTTTGAATAAGATAGTTTTCCATTTAAAGTTTTTGTTTTAGTTAATGTTTGTCCTCTTCAGTTGGAGAGACCAAAACCAAACAGCGATATTAAAAATTTCATCAAAATATTTAAAAATCAATAAATGCTTATTAAATATAAATAATGGTGCTTTCAAATGAATTTTTACATAAGATTTAGCATTTATACATCAGAACTTGACTAAAGCTATATCTGCACCAAAGCTTCTGGTACCCTTTGTTCATGATCTAGGTAGCTTTTATATGTTCTTTTAATGAAGTCAAGCTTTGCAGCCTTTCTTAAAATGCTTCTTGGTTTAATATATGTGCAACATATTTTGTAGCATTTGTGGCAAAAATTTCATAATTTTCATAAATTTGGAAGGTGTAGTTTATGTTAATGGTTAAAACTAAGTCAGGCTGAAAGTATGAGTGAAATTGGTATGAGGCGGAGTGTTAGAACAAAACTGAGCATGTGGGTGGGATGGGGCCAGATGAGCTTCCTGGGGGAGGTGAAGAGGGCGGGGCCAGGCTGGTCTGCACTGGACAGCTAGCAGAGAGCAACAGGCCAGATTACTAATAAACAAAGGACGAGAAGGGAAGACAGAGGAGACCGACAGTCCTCTGGGTTCTGGGCCATGCCAGAAGAAGGTGGTTTTGATTGATATACATTTTCCCTGTGACGTGACTTGTGCTTTAAAATAAATTTCTCTACATTAACTTTCTCAGGAGAAAGCACAAATTCTTATCTTTTCGCCATAGTGTCACTTTAAGTATTAATTGAATTTTTGAAAACCAAGTAAGAAAGGAACATCTGGTCCACTATGCAGATTAAACCTCCCCGAAATTATGCATATATATAGATAGATAGATAGATATTCATTTCTAGAAGTAAAATATCTTAGAATTTAATGTGTACATATGTAAAACTTAAGCCATATTATATGTAATTATCTAAGGCAACTATACAGCTGAGACACAAAGTTAATAGGTCCTACACAATTGTATAATGTTATCAAGAATCTCATGTTAAAATTAACAGCTGGATACCAAGAAAATTATTTTCCCCCTCTGAAATATTTTACCAAAGGCTCCCTGATGTATTTCCTAAACATTTATGATATTTTTTCATTTGACACATATTCAAGTATTCTTTCTTCATAAAGAAGTCTACATTCTTTAAGGTATTAACATGTTTAAAAGGAAGTTTAGAGAATGTGTTGGCTTCAGAAGATGGGATTGCTTTGAATTTTCCCATAGAATAAGAAATACCTGATGCACAGACAGTTCAAACTTTTGATAAATGACCATGCTGAATCCAGTTTGACTGTCACTTCCATGTCCTATTCTCTAGCTAGTACACATCTGATGTTGACATTTCCAGGACAAATTCTCTAACTCAATATTCTGAGTTTTATTCATTTTTAAGGGGGAAAATGGCATATCTCTTATATGATTTTGATCGGTGCCTTTTAAACTCAGGAACCTCAACATTCCTACCACAACGGGCACCTATACCAATTAGTAAAGTGATGAACCAAAGTAGATTATTAAGAAGTAGTTTGTCAATCTCAGTTTTGAAATAAATCAGTCAAAATGTATTTATGAAGAGTTGTTTCACATCTAGAAATATGCTAGATACTATAGGGTAAAATGTTTCAGAACACAAGGCTTCTACTGACAAGGAACTTGGGATCTGTCCAAGGAGAAGATTGTCCTACTTATTTTCAACTAGATAGCTCTGCTATAGTTACTATGATTTGAAACTATTTAAATTGAGATATTGTCAGATTCCATTTGAAACCAGAAATGACAGTCTTAGCAAAAACTTACAAAATTAGCTTCTGAGTAAGATTGCATATGAAAAATATGATGCATCTAGTGTTTTATCCTTAAATCTTAATATAATTCTCAAAGGAAACTATCCCCACACATCCAGTGTTTCACAAATAAGATAGTCTGGCATTTTTCCTTCTTTTTTATTATATACATATATAATAAAAGGACATATGTATACATATATCCTTCCCTTGTGGCTCAAATAGCAAAGAAACTCTCCGCAACGTAGAAGACCTGGGTTCAATCCCTGAGTTGCAAAGATCTCCTGGAGAAGGGAATGGCAACCCACTCCAGTATTCTTACCTGGAGAATTCCATGGACAGAGGAGCCTGGCTGGCCATAGTCCATGGGGGTTGCAAAGAGTCAGACAAGACTGAGTGACTAATACTTTCATATACTTTCATATATTTTATATTGAGTTGAGTTACAATTTTGTATTAGTCTCAGGTGTACAACAAAGTGAATCAGTTATTCACATACACATGTCCACTCTTTTTTTAGATTCTTTTCCCATATAGGCCATTACAAGGTATTGAGAAGATTTCCTTGTGCTATACAATTATTAGTGATTTATTTTATATATAGTAGTGTGCATATGCCCCTTCCCGTCTCCCAACTTATCCCTCCCCCTTTTAAATTATACAAATAATATGCATGCATGCTAAAATAAAAATAGAGGCTACTAAGAAAAAAATATCTGAAGACTACTACTTTTGAAAGTTGACCGGTACGTATGTGTATTAATTTCTTCTGGCTGCCATAGCAAAGTACCACAGCTTAAAGAACAGAAATTTATTTTCTCACAATTTTGTAAGCTAAAAAAATCCAAAATGAACATGTTGATGGGCTTAGCTTCTTCTGAGGTCTCTCTCCTTGGCATTGCAGAAAGCCCTCTTCTCTCTGTTTTTACAAGGTCTTCCCTCAACACTTGTATGTGTCCTTAACTCTTATAATTAAAAGCTCCATCTCCAAATATAGTTGCATTCTGAGGAACTGGGGGCTAGGATTTCAACATAAAATTTTGGGGGATTCACTTCATCTCATAAAATCATCTAGATAAATAAATACTTGATAGGTAAAGCTAAACACACATGTATGTCCACCTCTCATGTAATATATAATTTTATATAACTTTTATAAAGTCTATTAAATATTTTCTTAGGGACTATAGTCTACCAGTCTCCTCTGTCCATGGGATTCTCCAGGCAAGAACACTGGAATAGGTTGCCATTCCCTTCTCCCTGGGATCTTCCCTGCCCAGAGATTGAACCCTCGTCTCCTACACGGCAAGTGAATTCTTTATTGTCTAAGCCGCCACCAGGGAAGACCAAATATTATATCACTATATGATCCAGCACAGTGTATTGAAGCAGTTACCTGCTGTTAGTCATTTGAATTGTTTCTGGTATTTTTTTTTCTATTTAAATACTATTCTATGGACCTTCATATATATATACTTTAACACAACTTCCTGTTAATTTTCTCTTGATAAATGTCTAGTAGTTAATTCTCTTTGTCAGAGTATGCTTTCTTTTCCCCTCAGGGATTTCTATAGTTCCTGCAAACTTTGCATCCATTTTCACTCCAACAAGCATGAAATACAAATACCTCCTTACTAATGTTGTTTCTATCATTCCTATTTTGTCTGATAAACACATGATAACTTGCTCTATTTACATTTGTACTTATTAGGATTAACTTGACCCTGGAAGGATGTAGACTTTTTTTTTTTTTCATGCTTTATTCCCATCTATATTCTTTCTCTTGTGAACGTAGGCCTCGTCTGAAACCTCCCACCTTCTATCATTGCTAAATATAATTAACGCTTATTATTCTCTTCAGTGAATCACTGAACAGCATATGTCATTTGAGTCACCACCAGAAAAGATCTGTAAAGTTAAACAGCTTATTACTCTCCTTGCATCGTCTGCCCTCCTAGTGATACCTGCAAGTTCTCTCGCCTGGATGGCTGTTTGGTCCCTAAGTCATGTCCAACTCTTTGTGACCCTATGGACTGTAGGCCACCAGACTCCTCTGGCCATGGGATTCTCCAGGCAAGAGTCCTGGAGTGGGTTCCCATTTCCTTCTCCAGGCGATCATCCTGACCCAGAGATTAAACTCGTGTCTCTTGCCTTGCAGGCTGATGACTCTTCCCTGAGCCACCGGGAAACCCAAGCCAACACAACGCAGCAGCAGAAGCCCCCCAGAGCTGTGGTTCCCTGAGTGTTGTGCGGGCCCATGTTCTCCAAATGGTGCAGCCTTTCCCTGCATCTAGACATCTGAGATACTCCAACTATAATACCTTCACGCCGCATAGGTTGCACCCTGAGAGGCAATGTTTGACATTACACAGTTTCAGGTTAATGTAGCCAATAAAGCACAGTTTTAAATATTTAACTGTCTGTTCCTTTTTCCTGCCCTACTCATTTCCCTGCAAGCCCTCATTTATATTTTAAATTGAGATTTTTTTTTTTTGTCTGAGACTTGGAAAAATGACCTAAAAATGATACCATTAGATACTCAGTATGTCTCTCTGCGGTGGTTTCTCAGAAATGAGAGAAAAATAATAGATTTCCTCAGAGATACTGACACTTCAGTTCACAGGCTGTTTTTGGTTTGTTTCTATTCCATATTGAATTCATCTAGGTGTTCTGTATGATCAATCTAAGTGTTCCAGACTGCTGACACCATATGCCTTATGAGAGCCTTTTTTTCCCAAACTATTTTTCATAGATACAGAATGAGATGCATTATACAGCACATTAGACAAAGTGCAAGATTGAAAAAAGAAAGAAAGACAGAAAAGAGAGTGTGAATGCAAGATGATGCCTTTGCTTCGGAAAACGTAACTTTACTTACCAAACCATATGATCGCCTTTACAAGAACACCAATGCCCTCATCACCATCTTTGTTACACTTTATGTTTATCACGGCTCATTGCTGCAGGGTGACTCAAATCCTCTGTGTGTTTCTGGCCAAGGTCTTGATAGCAGCCAAGTCTCCCTTACAAAGAAAACAAAAACAAAAACAAAAAAACCCAGAGTTTTGAGAAAATACATAAACATTTTCTAGGAAAGTCACTTAATCTGTCTTTCTCTTATTATTATTATTATTTGTTCTATCTCATTCTACTCCTACATACATATCAATCACATTTTTACTTTTGGATCTATACAAAGTAGATACCAACTTGCAGGATGTAGAGTCTTCCTCTGACTGTAACGGCAACACAGGTGCTTATTTCTGCTCAAGATAAAGAATATATTCTTCAAATACTTGCTGAATATGTCTTTCATTCAGCAGAGCTAATTAGTTTCAGTTGCTTAAGCTGAGCACCTATTTGCTTCAAGGAAGATATTATATTTGCTTAATGGCATTTAAGTGCTAAACACTGTAAAGGATAATGTTTTCTGAGAATGGAATGTTGTCCTAACTAGTTAGAGGATAGTTTATGAAACAAGGGTCAAGAGAAATTTACAACCAGTTTGAGTGATAGTATTTTTCCTGGTTGTTGATATGGACTACTTATCCTCAGACATCAAATATTGCATATCTATTTAATCAAATTTGATCTTTAATTATATGGACTTCATAATCAAATGCAGGGTAATCATTCAGTCTAAAGTGTGTCTTAATAAACCAAATGACAACAATATCAGAGAAAAAACAACCACACAAAGCTACTCTTTCTGTATGTTTGGATAGAGTCATTCTATCCTCACTCTAGTGTTTGGGTTGTAATTAAGACATAGATCCAGCAAATCATTCTTAGCAAGACTGGTACTGTTTCATTAGACCAAAATGAATTACCAAGTAATAAATAAATAAAACAAAAAGGAAATAAACCAAAGCAAATCACTTTTGTTTTGATTTTCAGCTGAACAAAAAAATAAGCCAACAATGGACGCAACCGATGCCTAGAACTTGATAGTATCAATCCATCACCCTCTAAAAACTGCTTCCCTTTGGTATAGGAAGCTTTATCTCTGACTCCAAATGAAGTGACGGCAAGATACCAAGTTTAAAATTCTCTAACTGTCAACGGCTGTTTTACTAATTATCCAGATTCCAAGGCAATCATACAACCGTAATCATTCACCTCACGCCTGGAAACATAAGTCTTGTTCTTTTGATGAATATTTATAAGACAGTGTAAAGCAGTCTACTTTCTTTTCCCTTCAGGCAAGACAATTTGGAGTTCATCAATATGTATTACCAAGGACTTTTATAAAAGGCACTTCAAAGAAAATTCATCAGGCATTCCTTTTGTCTTGATTTCTGTTAGACTGATACTTCCTTTTGACAAGTATCAATAAATTATCCTCTGATGGCTGGAAACTTGATGTCTTATTCAGAAACTTCCTCACACAGCAAAATCTGGGCTTTGAGTTTCAAGTGAAATTATTAAGATCCTGCATCTAATTTAAGGACAGACAGAAGATATGCAAATTAAAAACAATAAAACAAACATGTATATAGTCACCCTACAGCACACAGGATGGAGTTTTACCCTAGTTGAGGATTTTCTTGCTGTACACAACTTGAAACTATTCTGTTTGCCATGCAAACATATTTAGAATTCCCTCACAAGTTTAAAAAAAATGCAAGCCTCAGTTCCTGGATAAATGGAAGAACCACACCAAATTAAAACCAAATTAATGTAGATATGGAAGTGAAGAATGACAAGCTGTCTCTTTCCATAAGGCTGATTAGTTTTCTTTTTTGAATATTATTGTTAGCCTCACATTTTTGTAAGAGGAGGCTGAATAAATACAATTGTCTAAAATAAGAATGAAAAAACATCACTGTTTTATTTAATGAGCTTTGAAAAGGATATAAAAATTCTTTTATTTGCATCCGATTTTAAAAAAGCTTGGTTATTTTGTTTTGTTATTCTGATGAAAAATATTTGGAATATGGGACCACAATCGATATCTATTTCTATAAATAAACACAAAATTGCATGTTGACTAAAGAGTTCGTCTTATTTCATGGCTTAATTCACTCTTTACAAAGTTACTGTGTTTGTTGTAAAAAATATTTCCACATTCTACAAAACTGTTTTGTCATTGCCTGAATAAAATAAAATATAAATCTAATTCAAGCTTAATTCAAAAAGGGAGCAAAGGGGTAGCATTTGAGCTTGAATACATATTTTGCAAACCAACTATAATACTGATCAAACAGTCATTCTATATGACTTCATATATGTCATGTTTGTGAAAATATAATCCACAATGAAAAAGTCATTTAGAATGTAGAGTTTATAAAAATAAAAGGAAGAAAGAAAGAAAATATTACATGCGGAATATTTGTGGCAAACAAACTGCTATAGTATCTGAGTCCCTAAGACCTGGGATATGTTCAATGGCTTAATAAAAATCATTGACTACAAGAATGCTGTTTTCAAATAGTTTATTTTTAATATTATCTTGTAAGAATGATGATGATGTCAGTATGATGTACGTTTTCTAGCTCTGTACTCCAAATACAGCCTGGAAATGTTGCTATGTTCTTGCCATAATGACTATTAATTCCTGTGAGTAAAAGAAAAATAAAGGAAACAAGATCAATTATTTCTGACAGTACTCCTTATGTCCTCCACACATTCATTTTAAAATAAAATCTGCCCAAAGTGCTATATGAATTGTCTGTTTTAATGTACAAATTACTACAAAATGTAATGGCCTAAAACAATAAACACTTATTTTCCTATTATGTCCATGATTTAAAAAACAGGAGCAGTTTAGCTGGATGGTTCTGTTTCAGGATCTCTTGTGACACTGCAGTGAAGGTGCTGGCTGGACTTGCAGTCATTTAAATGTTGGACCAACACTGAAAATCTGCTCCCAAGCTCCTTCACAAGGACTTGTCAGGGGATCTCTGTTCCTTACAGAAGGGGGAGATCTCGGTTTCCCACACCTGGTCCTCTCTGTAGATCTCTTTGAGTGTCTTCATGGCAACTGGCTTCTCCCACAGTGAGTGATCCAAGAGAGAGAAGGAAAAAACCATAATGCCTTTCCATTCTATCCTTATAAGTCACCCATTGTTACTTTCACCAGATTCTATTCATGAGAATTGAACCACCCAAAGTCCAATGTACCTGTGAAAGGAGGTGAATTAGGCTCCAATTTTGGAAGGGATTATTACCGAAGATTTATGAACTCATTAGAAAAGCCCCTGATGCTGGGAAGGACTGCAGGAGGAGAAGGGGACGACAGAGGACAAAATGGTTGGATGGCATCACTGATTCAATGGATATGAGTTTAAGCAAACTCCAGAAAATGATGAAGGACAAGGAAGCCTGGTGTGCTGCAGTCCATGGGATGGGGGTCACAAAGAGTTGGACATGACTGAGTGACTGAACAGCAACAAACATTACCAAAGATTTATGAACACAATTTAAAATGTCCACAAGTGTACTCATGGTCTGTAAATCTCACAACTGTGGGTTATGATAGTGCTCACATATCATGGAAATGTGTAAAAAATTCAAATTTCACCCACTAGAGAGATCTGGACTGATTCCCTCAAATTAGTCAGAACAGCATTTAAAGAATGCAAAAGGGCAATGAAATGCAATGTGCAGCTTATACGTGATATCTATCTGAGACCCTTTATTTGCTCATTCATTTATTCATATCTTAGTTTTTAAAAATATATGTATAAGGAAAATTATGGAAGTATTCCTGTGGGTTTTTCTTTTTTTTTTTTTTTGGTCTGGAGAGAAAAATAAATCTTAAATGTCCTTTACCCGTCTCAAAGGAGATAATAAGGACTCATGCAAATTTGGGAAAAGGGAGTGGCATGATATACTGTTTAATAAAATCTTGGCTGGTGTCATACACACAAAATACTGAAGAAAAACTAAAGATGGAAGACCAATTAAGAGTCAGTGAAATAATCTGGACAATAGACAAGAATTAAAATTTATGGTGGTGGTCATGAGGAAGATAAAAAGGAAATGGATTTAAGAAATATGCTGAAGAAAGAGCAATTAAACTTAAGGAAGATTTGCACTATATTTTTTTTTCCCATTGGTCCTTGAGAAGAATTTATATATCCGTTTCACAACTAAAGCACACTTTTTTGCAGTAATGAAGGAAAAGCAGCCTTAATTTCAGATCCACACTTGAGTATTCAGTCGATTCATGGCTTCTGGTGGAAAATGCACAACCATACCAATGTTCACACAAGCAGAAGGAGCATAAAAGAAAAAGAGAAAGTGAAAAACCATTGTAATTAGAGCACTCTTATTCTTCTTCATGTTACATATGGTTAAATTAAATGCAACCTGACAGTTAGTGTTTCTGAAGAGATAAATGATACCAAAGCATTAGTCAAAGTTTGGTTGGTGGTGTTTTTTAGAAGTAACTACATGTTATATATTTTCCAACAAATTCCCTGATGCATTTTGGAATAAATTGAATGATAAAGTGGAAATATGTATATAAAACAATATAGAGGAGAAGGGAGAATCTTGACACACAGATTCCTATTTTGATTTCATTAGTACCTAGATTTGTGATCTTGGGCATGTTCCTTAAAGTTTCTAAAACCTATTTCTTTAATTATCATAATTGAAATTTATTCAAAGGCTAAGTAAGAGGATTCAATAAAAGAATTTATGTAAATACAAAGGCCAGCACCTGACACTTAGTAAACTCTAATAAATACCTTTGACTAACTTTAACTTATAGATAACATTATTAGGACTGCTTTGATAATATGAAACTAGCTGAGTTGAACTGGAGAAGGGAGTTGACAGTCTTGGTTAGGCGGCAGCAAAAATCCTCTTTGAGTTGTCTTTGGGATTCACATCATTCATTCACTGAGATTGGAGTGGAGTCGTGTTAGCGAAAGTCCACTGGTATCCTGGAGTCTTCACAAAGCGCTAAGAGAAAAAACACTAGCGACTTCCATACAGCGCTCCTGAGGGCAGAAGAGGCAGGGAACAGAGACAGATAATCTTGCCAACAGATCTGAACCCCTTGAGGGTCTTGATGGTTTCCACGGAGAAGATGTCAGGAGGCCTTAAACCCAGTGAGAATTTTGGAAACTGTCTCATGGATACTGAAACCTCCATTGACATGGTTTAAGCAGGGAGTCATAAGGGCAACGGTGGCCTGATGCCATGTGACTAACGCACTGGCTGTGACTAATGCAATGCAACTGGCAGTGAGGAAAACTGCAAGTTCAGTGAGGTGCCATGAACAGGAGACAAAGAATGAACAAAAAGGAGCAGGCATCTGCACTTTGAGACTGCATTTCTGAAAGAAAGTTAATATAATTAACAGAAACAGATAAGTTCAGATAAGTTGCTATGGAAACTTGAAGAGTTTGATTATTGAAACATTTATTTTATTTTTTTTTTTAGGAAAAATGGTAGATAATAAACCTTCAAAGTAGCCCTGAGTTTATCAGAAATTATCTTAGTAATTCATTTCAAAGTAAAACTTTTACTAAGAAATTGTTCTTCATGTAGATCCATTTTCTTTGTAAAATGTATCACATATATTTCCTATTAAATGATAACAGATCACAGTCTAAAATCTTCAAGAATTATCATTCTTTCTTCCTTTTATAGCCAAAGATGCTTTTAGTTTTGAGACATCTAAGTTACATTTAATTTTTTAAATATCGTGTTGACAGCTGATTCTCAAGCACATAATGCATTAGGTCAGAATGTCAAACATGATTTTGAAAGCAGTTAAACAATATTCCTTCTTTACATGTCAGTAAATTAAAATGATAAATGATTTTTTATAGTTTCAGAAAAATAAAACTGAGAAAACATTCACAGAATGTATAAAACTCATTACATATTTTTAATGAAAAGCATTTCCAATTTTTATCATTTTTGCTTGTTAACAAATAATTCTGTTGGCACTTTCTGATATGTTTCAAGAAATCCATATGCTATAATCATTTAATTATTTTAGATTTTTAAGTTTCAAATTATTTAATTTTTTATATTCCTGATGAATACTAAATTATTGTAATAGAACCTGATACTCCATTAAGATATTATTTTGAACATGATTACCACTGGATAGCTATTAAAGAACTCTTCTCACTGAGCAAATCGGACTTCAAACCCACTCATTTAACATGCTTTTCAGAAACTTTAAGCCATTCCAAAGATATTCAAGTTGCTCTCCTCAAATGCAAATGTGTAATTCATAATTTTATAACTAACTTGCTTCAAATGTCAAAAAATTCACTATTAGTGTAAAATACCATTAAAATTTGCTTTTTAATTTGCTGTCTAGGTTGGTCATAGCTTCTTTCCCAAGGAGCAAATGTCTTTTAATTTCATGGCTGCAGTCACCATTCGGAGAAGGCAATGGCACCCCACTCCAGTCCTCTTGCCTGGAAAATCCCATGGATGGAGGAGCCTGGTGGGCTGCAGTCCATGGGGTCTCGAAGAGTAGGACACGACTGAGCGACTTCACTTTCACTTTTCACTTGCATGCGTTGGAGAAGGAAATGGCAACCCACTCTAGTATTCTTGCCTGGAGAATCCCAGGGATGGGAGAGCCTGGTGGGCTGCCGTCTATGGGGTCGCACAGAGTTGGACACGACTGAAGTGACTTAGCAGCAGCAGCAGCAGTCACCATCTGCAGTGATTTTTGAGCCCCAAAAATAAAGTTCGTCACTGTTTTGATTATTTCCCCATCTATTTGCCATGAAGTGATGGGACCAGATGCTATGACCTTAGTTTTCTGAATGTTAAGTTTTAAGCCAACTTCTTCACTCTCCTCTTTCACTTTCATCAAGAACTCCTTAGTTCCTCTTCACTTTCTGCCATACGGGTGGTGTCATCGGCATATCTGAGGTTATTGATATTTCTCCTGGCAATCTTGATTCCATCTTGTGCTTCATCCAGCCCAGCATTTCACATGATATACTCTGAATATAAATTAAATAAGCTGGGTGACAATATACAGCCTTGATATAATCCTTTCCCGATTTGGAACCAGCCTATTGTTCCATGTCCAGTTCTAACTATTGCTTCTTGACCTGCATACAGATTTCTCAGGAGGCAGGTAAGGTGGTCTGCTATTCCCATTTCTTTAAGAATTTTCCACAGTTTGTTGTGATCCACACAGTCAAAGGCTTTGATGTAGTCAATAAAGCAGAAGTAGATGTTTTTTTTCTGGGACTCTCTTGCTTTTTTGATGATCCAGCAGATGTTTGCAATTTGATCTCTGGTTTCCCTGCGTTTTCTCAATCCAGCTTGAACATCTGGATGTTCATGGTTCACATACTGTTGAAGTCTGGCTTGCAGAATTTTGAGCATTAATTAAAAGGTGCTTACTCCTTGGAAGAAAAGCTATGACCAAACTAGATAGCAAATAAAAAAGCAAAGACATTACTTTGCCAACAAAAGTCTGTCTAGTCAAAGCTATGGTTTTTCCAGTAGTCATATGCGGATGTGTTAGTTGGACTATAAAGAAAGCTAAGCACCGAAGAATTGATGCTTTTGAACTGTGGTGTTGGAGAAGACTCTTAAGAGTCCCTTGGTCTGCAGGGAGATCCAACAAGTGCATCCTAAAAGAAATCAGTCCTGAGTTTTCATTGTAAGGATTGATGTTGAAACTGAAACCCCAATACTTTGGCCACCTGATGAGAAGACCTGACTCATTTGAAAAGACCCTGATGCTGGAAAAGATTGAAGGCAGGGGGAGGAGATGACAAAGGATGAGATAATTGGCTGTCATCAGCAACTCAACAGACATGAGTTTGAGCAGGCTCCAGAGTTGGTGATGGATGGGGAAGCCTCATATTCTGCAGTTCATGGGGTCGCAAAAAGTAAAACACAACTAAGCGAATGAACTGAAATGAACCATTAAAATATGACATAAAATTTACAAAAAATTTCTATTAGTGAAAATAGATGTAAATCTAACATTTGGTAATAAGTCATCTGCCATTTAGAAAAATTTAACTAGTCTCCCGTCAGTATCTGGACAGAGACTGGTTTCAGGACTCTTATGAATACCAAATTCATGAATGCTCAGGTCCTTTATATAAAATGGTGTAGTATTTGCATGTAACTTCCTGTATACTTTAAATCATGTCTAGATTACCTAAATACCTAAAACAATGTAAATGCTATGTAAATAGTTGCAAATGCTATGGAAATTATTGCTGGTGCACAAAGAAAATTCAAATTTTGTTTTTTGGAACTCCCTGAAATTTTTTTTCAGTTTTCATCCACAATTAGTTTAATCTGTGGATTTGGAATCCTTGGATATGGAGTGCCTTTTGTATAGTAGTTCTGTTACTACAGTTTGGAAAATAAGGTCATCTATGACCCTCCTGGAGAAGGCACGGCACCCCACTCCAATACTCTGGCCTGGAGAATCCCATGGATGGAGGAACGTGGTAGGCTACAGTCCATGGGGTCGCTAAGAGTCGGACACTACTGAGCAACTTCACTTTCACTTTCATGACCCTCCACGAAGCTTCCTTCCTGGCTCAGTGGTAAAGAATCCATCTGTCAAGCAAAAGTTGTGGATTTGATCCCTGTATTGGGAAGATCCCATGGTGAAGGCAACCCACTCCAATATTGTTACCTGGGAAATTCCATGGACCTAGTAAGTGGGTGGGCTATAGTCTTTGGGGCCACAAATGACCAGGCACAGTTTAGCAACTGAACAGCGACATAAACAATGACTCTCCACAGAATGTTGTAGCCCTGAAAATATTAGCACTGCACATAAAAGGAATAACCAGTATATACACTTTAGGCCTTCATCACAACCCCGGAAATGAGCATACTCTTTATATAGAAATTTCCTCAAGGCCCTTTGTAATCTCTCACTCTTGCCCATTAATGTGTTTTATCTTATCCCCACATATACACTGGTGTAACTTCTGGCACTACAGATTAGATTTCATTTTCTAGAATTATATATAATTGGAATCACACAGTATTATTGTCTATCTACTATAATTCAGTATGATCATGTGACTGTGTATATTGATTTCACCTTCAATTTTACTATCGAATATTCTTCTAGGTGTATATAACAGTTGTTATATATATGAGTATTATATTTATGAGTATTTTTTCCAGTTTTGGATTATTACAAATATAGCTGCTACATACAGTTTTGTAGGAGTTTTTGTATGAATAAATGCTTTTTATTTTTCTTGGGTATTAATATCTAGGAGTGAAATATCTGAATTATGTAGTAAGTATATGTTTAACATTGAAAAAGACAGTCTTTAGCAAGTGATATCTCATTTTGATTGTAAATTGGTCACTCCAATGATGTTGTTTTTCTCAATAAGAATTTGTATAGAATTTTTATTATTCCCTCCTTCCATGTTTGGTTGTTGTTCAGTTGCTCAGTTGTGTCTGACTCATTGCAACCCCATAAACTGCCACTACACCAGGCTCTCAACTCCTTCATTGTATCCCAGAGTTTGCTCAAACTCACGTCCACTGAGTGGATGATGCCATCCAAACATTTCATCCTCTGATGCCCCCTTCCCCTCCTGCCCTCAATCCTTCTCAGCATCAGGGTCTTCTGCAATTAGTCAACTCTTTGCATCAAGTGGCCAAAGTATTGGAGCTTCAACTTCAGCATCAGTCTTTCCAATGAACATTCACGGTTGACTTCCTTTAGGATTGACAGGTTTGATCTCATTTCAGTCCAAGGAACTCTTGAGTCTTCTGCAGCACCACAATTTAAAAGCATCAGTTTTTTGGCCCTTAACGTTCTTTATGGTCCAAATTTCACATCCACACATGACTTCTGGAAAAACCATAACTTTGACTAGATGGCCCTTTGTTGGCAAAGTGATGTCTCTTTGCTTTTCATATGTAGTCTAGGTTTGTCATAACTTTGCTTCCAAGAGCAAGCATTGTAATTTTATAGCTGCAGTTACTATCCACAGTAATTTGGAACCCAAGAAAATAAACTCTGTCACTGTTTCACCTTTCCCCCTTCTATTTGCCATGAAGTGATGGGACTAGATGTCATGATCTTAGCTTTTGAATGTTGTGCTTTTGGTAGAATACACCAATACAGCCATATAAGCCTCAAGTTGTCCCTGTGGAAGGCTTTTTACCTTAAGTTCAATGTCTTTAATGGATGAAAGGTCTATTCAGATTATGTTGTTTTTGAGAAAGTTTTGTTATTCTTATCTTTCAAGAAATTTGTCCGTTTCACTTAAATTGTTTGAATTATTGGCAAAGCCTTGCTTGTAAAGTTTCTTTATTATCCCTTTAAAACCTGTTGATTCTATCATGATAGCATCTCTCTTGTTTCTTTGGCAGTCTGCTTCTTCATTTTCTTCCTCAATCAGTCTGGATAGATGTTATCAATTTTATCAACTTCCTCAAAGATGTACATTTTGGGTTTATTGATTTTTCCCTTTTTCCTGTTTTCTACTTTCTGATTCTCACGATGATCTTTATTATTTCATTTCATTTATGTTGGATTCAATTTGCTCTTTTTTAAGTCACCTAACTTCTTAGAGTGGAAGTGCATGTTACATATTTGAAACTTTCATATTGTCTAGTATAGTCGTTTAGTACTACAAAACTCTCCCTCGGTGATGCTTCTGTGGCCTCCAGCAAATTTTGTTATGCTGTGACTTTACCTTCATTCAGTTCAAAGTATTTTGGACTTTAGTTTTGATTTATTTTTTGATCCCCAGGTTATTTAGAAGTATTTTATCTTCCAAATATTTGAAATTTTCAGATTTGGAGTTTCCAGATCTGTGCTAACATCTAATTTAGTTCCATTATGTTATGAGGGCATGCTCTGTATTATTTAAGTCCTATGGATTTACTGTGGAGAAGGAAATGCAACCCACTCCAGTATTCTTACCTGGAAAATCCCATGGACAGAGAAGCCTGTCTGGCTACAGTCCACAGAGGTGCAAAGAGTAAGACATGACTGAGTGGCTGAGTGCACTCACATAGATTTATTGAGACTATTTACAGCTGATCTTGGTAAGTGTTTCCTGCACAATTGAACACAATATCTGGTCTGTTGTTTTTGGACAGATTGTTCCAAACTTGTCAATCAGGTCGATTTCACTGATAGCATCATTCAGGTCTTTTATATTCTCCCTGATTTCTTTTTACTTAAGTTACCTGTTATTGAGAGGAGACTATTGAAATCTCTCACTTTAATAATGAAACTACTTTGTTCTCCTTGCAGTTTATCAACGTTCCTTTCACATTTTTTGAAAATTTCTTATTAGATGCATAAACATTTAGGATTATTATGGCTTCTCGACAAACTGACCCTTTAATAATTATGGAATGACATTCTATATCTCAAGTAATATTTTCTCTGTAATCCACATTAGCTGACATTCATATAGCCTCTTCAAGCTTTCTTTGGATTAAAATTAGAATAAAATTTTCATTCCTTTTAAGTTATTTACATCTTTATATTTAAAGTGAATTTCTCATAAGCAACATACAGTTGGATGTTTTTTTTTCAAATCCAACCAAGAAAATCTTCCTTGAACTGGAATATTTAGACCATTTCATGTGATTGTTGATACTGTAAGGAGATTTATTGTGAGAAACTGGTTCACACGATTATGGAGGTCGAGAAGCTGCACAATCTGCTATCTGTGAGCTGAATTATAGTGGTGTAATTCAGTCCAAGTCCAAAAGCCTGAGAACCATATGAGCCAACGGTGCAAACATCAGCGTGAGGATAAGAGAAGATGACATGAGCTGTCTCAGCTCAAACAGTGAGGCAAGAAAAAAGAGCAAAAATGTTATTTTCTCCAACTTTTGTTCAATTAAAGCATTAATTGGTTTGATGTCCACTCACAGTAGGGAGGACAATCTCTTTTTACTGAATTCACTGATTGAAATGCTAATCTCACCCATAAACACCTTCTCAGACACGCCAAGAAATAATGTTTAATTTGGGCACTCCATGATCAGTGATTTTGTGTGTTTTTAGTTGGTAAGTCGTGTCCAACTCTTTTGTGACCCCATGGACTATAGCCCACCAGACTCCTCTGTGCATGGGATTTCCCAGGCAAGAGGACTAGAGCGGGTTGCCGTTTCTCCGGGGGATCCAGGGGATCTTCCAACCCAGGGATCCGCCCCACCTCTCCTGCATTGACAGCTGTCTTCTTCACCACTGAGGCGGCAGGGCTGCTCTTACGGTCAGTGAAGTGACACGTTAGACATCTCATACAGAGCCTTCTCTTTTTAAAAAAATATCAACTATGCGTACAGTGTGATCAGCCAAAAGCATATAATGCATACACATACACACAACACACACACACGCAGCACGCAGGCACACAAGTGCCCACTCACACAATTAGTTTTTTTTTTATGGAAAACTGTAGCAAAGTGTTAGTTTTAAAGATGACCTCAAATTATTTGACTCTTCTCACGCTATGACATTAAGTGAGGTCAGATTCCCTGAACACTGAATAGAGCCTGGCCTTAGAACATCACTTGTATACCGTAGAAAGGATGATGCATGATCTTCCAAGGCTATGTCAGGAGAAGCCATGCAAACTCTGCCTCATTTGCTGGAATGCCTCTCTTGGAGCCCTGAGACCCCACGTAAGACACGTGACTAGGCTGAGCCTGCCGTGCTTTGAGAGGCATGGAGGCACATGGCATTTCGTGTAGACACTCCAGCCAGTCTTCCAGCCGAGCGCATTCTTTGAGTCATATGAAGCCGGACACTGCAGATGAGAACGAGTCTCCAGATCTTTCTAGCTGCTAGCCTTTTCAGTTTCCACAATTATTTAGGTCTTCCCAGGCAGGGACTTAGATATGGAGCAGGAACAAGCAAGCTCCAGTGTGCTTACACCCAAATTCATGACTCAAGAAGTCAATAAACATAATAAGGCAATCATTGTTTTATGCCACTAAGTTTGAGACGCTTTTAAATAAAATGTAAGCAACAGAACAACTCAAATATATTTCAAATAATGCACTGAAACACACCCGTTCTTCATAAAATTTTATATTATAGTGTCTATTGATACAGACTGATATCATAATGCCTAAATAATATATATCAAGGATTACATTGTCATGGCCTATATATTCACTTGTTTGATAGTCTGGCTCACCTAGTATTTCCAAAATTCTTCCAATCATAAGAGTCACCATGGGTATAGTAAAATATATAGTTTTACAGGCTCTTCTTTTGAAGTTTCCAGTATACTAGGTCTGAGGTAAAAATTCAGGGAGCTGCATTTTAAGCAAGTATTTGAGGCATATTTGGGAACACTAACTGAATACAAGGTTAAATTTAACTATCAGAAGCAGAAATTATAAATCAATAAACCATTAAAAGTTTCTGACACCTACATTTATAATCAAAATTTTGTATAAATACTATATTTTTTCTTAAGAAATTATATAATATTTATTAGATTCCAAAGGCATTTCTGACCCCCAGATGAACAACAAAAAGAAATCAATCTGAAGGAAACTTCAGAAGTCCACACATTAACATTTTTTCTCATATAAACTTTAAAAATTGATCAATGATTACCTCAAAGCTAATATTCCTGACAAGTAACTTGCATCCTATTATTTTTCCTTGCTGGTAGACTGGTAAAGTACAAGTCATTTCTCTTTAATATTTAAATAATCAAGATGGTAAACTAGACTAACATTTTAAAAATAAATCAGTTGTCCCACAAAAGATAAATAAACAGAAATTTATTCCACCTCCTAATAACGATGAACCCAAGGTTCCTTATCCAGTGAACTAAGATTTTCCTCTGAAGAGATGAATTTTTTCAACTCTAACTTATAGAGGAAGGAATGATCACAGGTCCCTAATTCTGCATCATAGATCATAACCACATGCTCATTTCAGGTTGTAAAAAATTTCTAGCTGTAGTAACAAAATGTCTTCCTTGGCCATTGTTTCAGATTTATAGAATCACAAAACACTTACTCTTCCTGACATGACAACCCTCTCCATCTAGTTACCTGAGACAGAATTTTTCACAGATCCTAGTAAGTGATAGTTATCTATGGAATTTGAAATTTGACTTCTCATGTACTGTTCAATCACATTTGCATAGTTATCTGTCATTAAATACAAAATACTTCAAAATACAGTGACTGAAAATAGCAATAAGCACATATTATGTTCCATGTTACGGGGTCATGAATCCTACGGTAGCTTAACTTTGTAGCTCTGGCTCAGTGTCTCTGATAAGGCTACAGTCTAGATGTGTTGGTCAGAATTGTAACCATCTGAAGCTCTGGCTATGGCTGAGAAAAGCAGTCTTATGCATGAAGTCTTTTTGACCCCTACTCAGCTATGTGAAGGCCTTGGTCATGGAGCACTTCTTTCCCAAGATATAAAGGGCTCACAGAGCTGTAACAAGTTATCACTTTATGTGGGAATCTCTTTCCTTGTTGAACACTCAATGAGTTCTCTTTTGTTTCTGCTTAAAGCATGTGCCTCATGTGGCATCTGGCCAACTCCACAGATATTTCTCTCTTCCTCGCAGAGAGGACAGGGTTCTTCCACTGTGGCACAAAGCTAATCTTGTTCTGTCTTTTCTATATATAAATGAAACTCTGTTCTATCCACTACTTGATTGAGTCGCATCTTCATTGGTGATTCCAATACCAAAATGCAATGCGCAGAAGTGTTTATGGTCCTCTCATAGGATTGGTGACTGGTACATGGTACTCTACTTGACAGCTAGTGTTGAAGAATCCAACCCGATGGAGTCTTGGTTGGAAATCCAGTGCTTGTTTTGGTGAAAGCGTTAGTCACTCAGTCATGTCCAGCTCTGCGACCCACATGAAATGTAGCCTGCCAGGCTCCTCTGTCCATGGATTTTCCAGGAAAGAATACTGAAGTGGGTAGCCATTTCCTTCTCCAGGGGATCTTCCGAACCCAGGGACTGAACCTGGGTCTCCTGCATTGCAGGCAGATTCTTTGCCATCTGAGTCACCAGTGTAGAAAGACTCAGTTCATTTTCAGAGGGCCACCTGAATAATTTCATAGCATGGCAGCTTCTTCCAGAGCAAGTGATCTAAGAGAAAATAAAAGATGAGGGCCAAGCGTTTATTGTCTCACATCAGGCATCAAATTCCTAGAATCCTTTGAACATCAAGCTCTCCTCACTTTGGTCCTCTTTACTGTCAGTCTCCTTCAATGATTTGTAATAATTTGCATCATTTCCACAATACTGTACTGGTTACAAGATCTACTTTATTAAATGTGGGAAGGGATCATGCAACGGAACACCAAATGAATCCTATAAATGGGAATCACTGGGGCCATCTTTGAAGCTGCTTACATGCAGTCAAAGCATATATGTGGTTGAACACACTGAAGAAGTTATGTAAAAGGTAATCGCAACGTCAGTGTGAATAATCTTTTCAACAAAGTCCACCAGTCAGCTCCTTTGTCTGCTCTTCCCTAATGACATTCCCTCCATTTCAGTTACCTATTGCTAGGGTCATATTCTGGATCTTATCATTATTAGAAATGTTTTAACTGTGAATCTTAAAGTTTCAAGCATCCCATTTCCTGAAACTCCTATTCTGGTTGCTAATTACCTTATTATTTTCTACAAATGCATGTCATTCAAAAATTTCCTGATAATCTTTACATTTTCATCATCAGTTCATTTTCACATTCTCCAAAACAACTATTTCAAGTCTTCTGGGATAGTTTCAAATTTTGGAGACCATCTGGTTCCTTCCACTCTCAGCAGTTCATCTTGCTTACTACTCAGCAAAGAAAGCAGACATACTACATGGGGTTTTCTTAACATCCTTAAAGAACGAACGAACTTAAAGAACTGGGCCCTTTATGTTTTCTTTCTGTTCATTTTCCTTCTTTTATAATAGAGAGAAATGTTTCCCCCCTTCCTGGCCCATGTATCCATCTGGACCCTCTGCCTTTAAATGTATTTTACTCTATCGAATTTTCTCTTTCTGTCATATATTGTCAGATTTTTCCTCTTACCTGTTTTTTTCCTATATAAATGTGGTTAAGTACTTCCATAATAAAAAAAAGGAAGGGATGATTTGAACTCTGTTAAAGTATTAGGAAAAAAAATAGCCATAGAGTAAAAATGATGTAGTTATAAATAGAAGGACTCTGGTGGTTTAATTACATGAAACTCAAACTTGCCTCACTTACCCCCAAACTTCATAGTTCTCTTTACTGACAGTCTTCCTGAAAGACTTGTGTATACTCTCGGCCTCCACTTTTTATCATTATACCCCCTCTAACATATTTAATCTGACATACAGATCCTGATCACTACTTTAAAATGAACCCTGGAAGAACTTTACACATACAAAATCAACAAAAGAGCTGGTGGGAAAGAAGTGGGTGGAATTTTTATCATGGCCCTTTAGAAAATCTAAACTTGTTGTAATATACTGTTCTGATTTCTTTTAAGAAAAAATGGACATCAACTCAGACACACTTCGTTGTACCTACTTCTCTGTGCTCCAGAAGCTTTTCAAGAGCAGAAAGCTTTCCAAGAATGAAGAAAGAAATCTTCCAATAGGAAACCTGGATAGGAAATGGTATAACCCTTTCCCCTTGGATTCCAAAATCTGGAGGCAGGAAACTCTGGGTTTCCCATATAGCTTTGAGCATGGACAAATTAAAAGATTCAGGCAAACACTAATTTCTCAGTAGAAGGTAACCTTAAAATTATAGCCAAATAGTTGGAGGATCATAGATGGAAAAAATGTAAAAAATCCTGTTGGCTGACAAGGGGGTAGGTATTCATTCTTCATTTGTGAACTTTTTATGAGCATGAACTACGCTGCAGGTGCCGTGTTCATCCTAGTATGAGTTGATAATTGGAGACATCTCCTTGTGCACAGTTGTTTTTGGTTGTGTCCTGTCATTGAAAAGCTCTTCATCAGAGATGATAAGAACTCCTCTGCTTGCCCTTCAAGGAGGGTCTGAATACTCATATAGCTTAATATAGCTACTGGGATCAAACTATATGATATTGGTAAATTCTTTTCCATCAAGTTTGCATCCATTAAAAAAGCTTATAAATACCTTACCACATACTCAAACCCTAGAAAGTGAGAATTACATACCTAAAAACTTTATCCTCTGCCTTTCCAAGACATTGTTTAAGGTATGCAAATGTGTCTTGGAAAACTCAGCAGCAGTCAGCTTGTGTTGTATCAGGACTGAGATACTGCCATTTTCCTTCTATTCTGCCTATGTCTTAAATTTAACTTTTTCTCCCATTGAACTGAATGCCACATCTTCAAAAGAAAAGTATTTGAAGAGTCAAATTGCTGTGGCAGAAGTCTGCAGAATCTGCATGAACAATTGCTAAAGCTATAATTTCTTAGGAGAGTTAATCAAGAAGGCATTGTGCAGTGAACAAAGGTGTACTTACGATAAAGCACATCCAGACTTTTCACAATTAGAAGGCTGAATCACAGTGGACTCTCTACTATTGTTTCCTTTTCCTTATTGAAAACCTATAACTAAATAGGGATACAAACAACTTTTGATTACCCATTTTCAAAAGAGACAAAGTTAGCCTGGATAAATTATACCCATAAATAAATCTAGAGTACAGTATTCTCTGGGAGTCCTCTCTTCCAACAAATATTTCTCTAGAAATTTCTCTTGAAAATAAAACGATTTGATATTTACAGTCTCTTACTTTTTTTATGCTAATGCTCTACTGAAGAAGATGACTCAAAAAAAGGGGGGGGGAGGAAAAGCATAGAAATATGGAGAAATATAAAGAAAGAACAAAGAGCATGCTAATTGGCAAAAGTACTGACTAGGATCTTAATGTTAACTATATGATAGTATTTTATTCATTTATTTATTTACCAAAC
This sequence comes from Muntiacus reevesi, assembly GCF_963930625.1. Classification (NCBI taxonomy): domain Eukaryota; kingdom Metazoa; phylum Chordata; class Mammalia; order Artiodactyla; family Cervidae; genus Muntiacus; species Muntiacus reevesi. The sequence continues at coordinate 54,801,676 of NC_089267.1, forward strand.
TCATGCTCCTTTTATTTTTTAATTATTATTATTATTATTTATTTGGCCATGCAGTGTAGCATGTGGGGTCTTAGTTCCCTGAAAATGAAGGTGTGTCTGCTCAGTCATGCCCAACTCTGTGAAAAACCACAGACTGTAGCCTGCCAGGCCACTCCGCCCATGGAATTCTCCAGGCAGGAATACTGGAGTGGGTTTCAACGCCCAGGGTCTCCAAGGGATCTTCCTGACCCAGGGAATGAACCTGTGTCTCCTAGGCTCCTGTAACTGACCTTCATCTTTCCTATTTCTCTCCCTGTAGACATTCTCCCAGATAAGAATAAGGAAATCCTTTTGAAAATATAAATTAGGTGATTGTACTTTTATGCAAAAAACCTTTCCACAACTTCCCAGAAACACTAGAATAAACCCTACTTATCTAAATTTTATAGACTGTAAATCCTCCCTTGCCCTGATCTGTGCCTATATTTCTAGAAGTTTCTCCAGCCATGCTCCAGACATATTGGCCTTCTTAAAATTTTTCTCTCAGTTCAAGCTTATCTCTGTTGTTTCATGTCAGGTTCTAACTGTTGCTTCTCAATCTGCATACAGACTTCTCAGGAGGCAGGTAAGCTGCTATTCCCATCTCTTTAAGAATTTTCCACAGTTTGTTGTGATCTACACGGTCAAAGACTTTATCATAGTCAATCAAGCAGGAGTAGATGTTTTTCTGGAACTCTCTTGCTTTGTCAATGATCCAACAAATGTTGGCAATTTGATCTCTGGTTCCTCTGCCTTCTCTAAATCCAACTTGAACATCTGGAAGTTCTCAGTTCACATACTCCTGAAGCTTAACATGGAGAATTTTGAGCATTACTTTGCTAGCATGTGAGATGAGTACAATTGTGCAGTAGTTTGAGCATTCTTTGATATTACCTTTCATTGGGGTTGGAATAAAAACTGACTTTTTCCAGTCCTGTGGCCACTGCTTAGTTTTCCAAATTTGCAGGCATATTGAGTGCAGCACTTTCACAGCATCAGTTTTTAGGATTTGAAATAGCTCAACTGGAATTCCATCACCTCCACTTTGTTCATAGTGATGCTTCCTAAGACCAACTTGACTTTGGACTCCAGGATGTCTGGCCTTAGGTGAGTGATCACACTATTGTGATTATCTGGGTTGTGAAGATCATTTTTTGTACAGTTCTTCTATGTATTCTTGCCACCTTTTCTTAATATCTTCTGCTTCCATACCATTTCTGTCCTTTATTGTGCCCATCTTTGCATGAAATGTTTAACATTTTCAGTTTTGTGTATTTGGCATTTTCTCTTTTATTCAACCAATATACCTGTTATTCTCTTTCATTACCTTCATTTAAATTACCGTTAATCTCTTCTCTTATCTATGTCTTTGCACTCAGTCAAGATCTGTGTGTAGAAATCCACAATCATCTATTAGATTACTTATGAATCAGGTCAGTTTGGACTTGCACAAGCACCTTAAACTCCATATATTCCAAACAACTCATACTCTTACCCTTTTACCCTTTTTTGATAAATTTAATCACCATTCATTTTGCCCTACTTTTTAAAATGTCACTACCATGTTTTCATATCCAAGCCACAAAGCTTTGAGGCCTTCTTCATTTTCTCCCATTTCCACACCTGTCAAAGTCAATCAGTTGACACTTTTAAAGCTTTCTATTGTTTCCTATTTCTACTTCCAGAATGTAAATTCAAGTTTTTGTCATTTCTTATCTGGACAGTGGTAAGATTATTTTTCTTTATGTTCCTTTCCTGGTTGCCTACCCAGCAGTAATTCATCTCCCCCTTTTCATTTTTTTTTATTACATTCATAATTTTTTATGAATTATGTGTAATTAGCAGTGGCCACAGGACTGGGAAAAGTCAGTTTTCATTCTAATCCCAAAGAAAGGCAATGCCAAAGAATACTCAAACTACCACACAATTGCACTCATCTCATACACTAGTAAAGTAATACTCAAAATTCTCTAAGCCAGGCTTCAGCAATATGTGAACTATGAACTTCCAGATGTTCAAACTGGTTTTAGAAAAATCAGAAGAACCAAAGATCAAGAGGCCAACATCTGCTGGATCATTGAAAAAGCAAGAGAGTTTCAGAAAAGCATGTATTTCTGCTTTGCTGACTATGCCAAAGCTTACCAGACCACTTGACCTGCCTCTTGAAAAACCTGTATGCAGGTCAGGAAGCAACAGTTGGAACTGGACATGGAACAACAGACTGGGTCCAAATAGGAACAGGAGTACGTCAAGGCTGTATATTGTCACCTTACTTATTTAACTTATATGCAGAGTACATCATGAGAAACGCTGGGCTGGAAAAAGCACAAGCTGGAATCAAGATTGCCGGGAGAAATATCAATAACCTCAGATATGCAGATGACATCACCCTTATGGCAGAAAGTGAAGAGGAACTAAAGAGTTTCTTGATGAAAGTGAAAGAGGAAAGTGAAAAAGTTGGCTTAAAGCTCAACATTCAGAAAACTAAGATCATGGCATGCAGTCCCATCACTTCATGGCAAATAGATGGGGAAATAGTGGAAACAGGGGCTGGCTTTATTTTTCTGGACTCCAAAATCACTGCAGATGGTGACTGCAGCCGTGAAATTAAGCAAAGTTATGACCAACCTAGATAGCGTGTTAAAAAGCAGAGACATTACTTTGCCAACAAAGGTCCATCTAGTCAAGACTATGATTTTTCCAGTGGTCACATATGAATGTGAGAGTTGGACTACAAAGAAAGCTGAGCGCTGAAGAATTGATGCTTTTGAACTGTGGTTTTGGAGAAGACTCTTAAGAGTCCCTTGGACTGCAAGGAGATCCAGCCAGTTCATTCTAAGGAGATCAGTCCTGGGTGTTCTTTGGAAGGACTGATGTTGAAGCTGAAGCTCCAATACTTTGGCCACTTTATGTGAAGAGCTGACTCATTGGAAAAGACCCTGATGCTGGGAGGGATTGGGGGCAGGAGGAGAAGGGGACGACAGAGGATGAGATGGCTGGATGGCATCACTGACTCAGTGGACATGGGTTTGGGTAAACTCCAGGAGTTGGTGATGGACAGGGAGGCCTGGCGTGCTGCGGTTCATGGGGTTACAGGGTCGGACATGACTGAGCGAGTGAGCTGAACTGACCCCCAGTATAGTTAGGATCAACAGGATTACCAGCTCTAGGTATTGCCTCTGACTGACACAAACCAGCAGGCACAATCTCATCTCTCATACTGCAATATTTCACCTGGGCTAATAAAACCAAAACTCAGAATCGAAGATTAATCACTGTGGGGAAAAAAACACTCTTTCTCCTCAGTTGTGAAAGAGTATATAATACCAATTAGTGATGTCGGCCATTTTGTACCTTGAGCGGAGGCAGTTTGAGGAAAAGTCAGGTCACGGAGGAAGCCAGTGAGGACCAAGAGAGATGGAGCCTAAGCCCTGACTGAACCCATACTTAATACTGGCTAGGAACCAGCTAATCATCTTTAAGTTATACATGACCTTAGGCTGAATTTTCTGTTCCTTGTAACCAGGTGCTCCCAAATTCAGTCTGATTATAGTCATGTATTTCATAGTTACCATAGGAACACAGGAGTGAATATGTCTTCTTACTGGAAAAAAAATAAAAACAAAACTGGTTTTATTGATTTTGTCACAGCTAAAGTTATTCAGTAAATTCAGGTTAAAGTGCAAACTTTCTAGAGTTGCTCATTCTACACTCTGGACATACTGAATTCTGCCAGTTTTCTAAATGTGCCATAGATAGCATGATGTAATCCTTTCATCAATGCTGTTTATTTATTTATTTAAAGAGCTTTTCTGCCTTGGGTGGTTATCTTTAAGCCTCATTCTACTGTAACTGCCCCTATGAAATCTTGTTTACCTCTGAGCAGAGTCACCAACTCTCTGCTCTGTATTTCCCATTCATATTTCTGATATGACTAAATTATGTCTTGTATTGTCAGTATCTCTCCTGGTGTGGTCATTATTGACTTTCTTATCTTTTTACTTAACTAGACCACAAGTGGTCTGTCTTATTTATCTTTATGTTCCAAAAACATTTCACATGTTCCATTATTGTTTCTTGAATGAATCAAACAGACAAGGACCTTACTCCCAGTAAAATTTACATTCTAGACGTAATATGCATACAAGTCTACAAAATCAAGGTTAAGGTCCCGAGGCCCATGGCAATGGTACAGATGACCTGACTCAGAAGTGAGGGTTCTAACTCTTTTCATTTGAGATGATTTAACAAAAGACCTTTAAGATAAAATAGAGTGAAACCCAAAATGGGCTCTTCTACCCTTATCCTCTATATAACACTTTCTTTATCTGTGATAATTTTGAAGTTAAGGACCACTTCACTGAAGTGAATTTAAGTGCCAAAATAGGTCAAATGCACTCCTAATGATGTGACTTCCTTGGACATAGTGGCAACAAGTTCCCTGGTAAGAAAGTTATCAGTTCACCCAATTTAATTATATGCCAAGAATATGATCTCTATTGTCTACCTTAGTTTACCAGAATGTAAACTAGTGAAGAAAAATCTTGAATGACTAATATCCTAGTTTTAATAACCAATATATTATTTTATTTTTTTAACATGCTCTTGTTACAAATACCTTCTGTTTTTCCAGGTAATCTTTATTTGTCTTCCTGACTATAATTCCACATGCTTAAGTTTGTTTAGCATAGATGTAATGCAATAGTTTTAATACCAGTTCTACACCATCATATTTTCTACACCAAATGGAATCTGCAAGGAAAGAAAATAAATTGTGTAGGAAAATGAATAACCCTTATTCATACATTTGTATTACCCTCCAATAATCTATAACATACAATCATTAAAGCTGTTTCCATATTTACATTATTTATGTATGCTTTGTATGGTAATAGGGCTTCCCTGGTGGCTCAGGAAGTAAAGAATCCTCCTGCAATGCTGGAGACCCAGGTTTCATCTCTGGGTTGGGATGATCCCCTGGAGAAAGGAATGGCTGCTCACTCCAGCATTCTTACCTGGATAATCCCATGGACAGAGGAGCCTGGCGGGCTACAGTCCATGGAGTCACAAAGAGTTGTATACGACGGAGCAACTAAACATTTTATGGTGATACACACACACACACACACACACACACACACGTGTGTGTACACATATAAACACACATATACGCAAACACAAACCCTGCGAGCCTGAGAATTACGAGTTAATTCAGGTACTGTTTTTTGAATAAGGGGCACTTGCTCTGCAGGCTTTTGGTAATTGTGAAGCACTCAGTAAGTCCCCTTCTCAGGGTGCTCAGAGCCTCACTCCCCACGTGGTGTGGGGAGCAGCCTGGGCACTCACACTGACGTACAGTGTGAAACAGGAGGTGCAGCCGCCCTTCAAGGTATTTTTCCATCATCACCCCTCCCTGCCCCCCAACTACCCTCCTCATCACTCAATTCTCCACAATCGATCTTAGAAGGTAAACATGCTCACATTTTAAATTTTCTTCTTTGAAGTACCCATCAAAAAGTATACATTTCATTGCAAAAGTGTTTGTTTTATAACTATGGACACATTTTAAAAAGTATGTTTTAAGGTGTAGGAAATGTCTATATTTAATTAAACATATATTTGCCTCTTGATTTCACACTCTTTCCAACAATTCAGGAGAATAGATATTTGATTCCAAGGGCTCTACATAAAGACCTCTTTCACAAAACACTTAAAATTTTCCATTTCTCCACCATTGCCATTACTTAATGCATATACATAACCAAATTTTTAGAGAAGGAAGTGACACCCCACTCCAGTGTTCTTGCTTGGAAAATCCCATGGACAATGAAGCCTGGCAGCCTACCGTTTATGGGGTCATAAAAGAGTCAGATGCAACTTGGCAACTAAACAACAATAAGAAACCAATATTTGTACACCCAAAGTAGAGTTTTTCTAAGTATTTTCGCTTATTTCACCTTCTTTAGACATATTTGATGAGGCTGAGGCAGAGAGCTAGGACCATCTGTGTCTGGTACAATCACACACCGTGTGATCAGAGACATGTCTATTTGGTTCCCAACGCAATCACACAGTCTCTGTGAGCAACAGGGCCAATCACATTATTCCTCTGATCAACAATTTCTCAAAAGAAAACGTTGAAGCAATTGTGCATTTTTTTAAGTCTGGTAGGCAGAAAACACTTTAAAATGTATATAAAATGTCTACTCCTTACATGCAGTAGGTAATCTATACATATTGACTTACTTTTCTCATATTTCTTCTCATTTATACATATTTTGAGCCACTTAGACTCTGGACAAGCTCCTTGCAAAACACTTATCACAATACAGAAAATTATTTCTGAAAACTTAGCAAGTTCTTTGTCACAAATCTTCTCTATCTTCAAACCCCACAGTAACAGTATATATATATTTCATTTAAGAGCATGATGAGGTAAGATTTATAAATAGAAAAAGTCAAACTTATTTTTGATCTCTCTTTCTTGATTTCTTATTGGATTCTGCTTCACCAAATGAGCTGGAAAAAAAAAAAAAAAAACAAGCTATGATTTTCTTTTGCTGTATGTTCTTTCTTCAACCAGAAGTCTAAATATCTCTCCTGAGAAGTACTACAAAGTGCCTAGATATTGGCTTCTTTTCTTTTGTTTTGATCTTTTAGAAGCAATCTCTAACTTTAGTTAGAGATTTAGCATTCTTTAGATTTAGATTTTAGATTTAGTATTCTTTTAGATTTAGATTCTTTAGATTTAGCATTCTTAGAACTTTAGCATTCTTCTGCTTAAGAATGAGATTATAGAAGAAAAAATCATTTTAGTAAAGGACTTAGAGACTAGGACATTATTTAAAAATTATAATGAGCTTTCTCTTGTGGATCATTAAGCAAAGAATCTATGTTAGAGTCAAATCGGCAAAGATAATTTGGATTTTATATAGATTTAGGTGAAGGCACTGCATGGAAATTTCTAACAGCCTTTTCCACTTCTGCGGCAGTCACTCTTGGTTGTCAACTTAATAGCCATCTGCCCAACAGGATGATGAGTTTGTTACATAAAAAAATCTTGCTTTTCAGTGAAGGTTGCATCCCTGCACAGCCGATAGCAGGTGAGTGAATCTTAATTAGTATGAGCAAGCCCCCATATATTGTCAGTGATCTGTGTACAAACGGGTGTGACCCAGTCATGAGAAATGAGAGAGATTCCACTGGGGTTGGGGTTGTATGTCCATACTACTCAAAATCATCTATAGATTCAATGTAATCTTTGTTAAGATTCCAGTGGTATTTTTAAAGAAATAGAAAAATTCCAAAAATTTTTGGAACCAGAAAAGACTCCAAGGAGCCAAAGTATCCTAAAAGAAAAGGGCAAAGCTGGAGTCACCACAAATGATCCAATCAAATATGGGCAAAGAACCTGAAGAGATTTATTTTTCCAAAGAAGATATTCAAATGGCAAACAGATAATGCAAAAATGTTCATATTACAAATGATCAGAAAATGCAAATCAAAATTACAGTGAGTTGTAACTTCACATTACGATGGTTAACATAACAAATAGAAGAGATTACAAGTGCTGTGGAGGATGTGGATTAAAGGGAAATTTTTTACATGCCTGGTGGGATTGTAAATTGGTAAAACCACTATGGAAAACAGTACGAAGTTGTCTCAAAAACTTGAAAATAGATTTACTATATGATTCAACAATTCTACTTCTGGGTATTTATTTGAAAGAGATAAAGTTACTATCCGGAAGAGATATCTGTACTCCATATTTATTGCAACATTCTCTACAATAGCCAAGACATGGATACACACACATACACATATATAGACAATGGAATATTATTTAGCCATAAAAAGAAGAAAATCCCGCTGCTTGTGAGAATGTGGATGGAACTTGAGAACATTGTGCTAAGTGAAATAAAGCAGTCAGAGAAAGACAAATAGTGAACAATCTTACTCATACATGAAATCATAAAAGGAGGGGAGCTCATAGAAACAGAGAGTAAATTGGTGTTTTCCGGGGGAAGCGGGAGGCAAATGTATGCAGAAAGTCAAAGGATACAAACCTCTAGCTGTAAGATAAATAAGTCCTGGGGATGTAATGAACATGATGACTACAGTTAACAATAACATATTGTACACTTGAAGGTTTCTGAGAGAGTAAATCTTCAGAGCTCTTGCCATATCAAAAACAAAAAAAGAAGCTGTCATACTATGTGGGTTGATGAGTGTGTTAACTAAGCTTCTCATGGTAATCATTTCACAATTTATACATACATCAGGATATTGTACACCTTAAATTTCCACAATGTTATAAATCATTTATATCTCAAATCTGAGAAAGAATTTTAAGATAAGTGTCAGGTAATTATTATAGCATGATATGTTTGTTCCTTATGTCTAGGAGGGGACAAGTATCAGAACAAAGGTCAAGAGTCTGAGGATGATGGGTCAAAAATGGAAAAATCTGGCCCCTTGACATTGTTCAACTGTAGAATTAACTAACCTTGGAAACTCACTTTGAGGACTTACTATATGAGACAAATAGCACACTTGATAAGCAGCTTCTCATCACTCCTGGTAAGAAAGAGATTATCAACAATACCCTGCTCCTCCGTTACCTGACATTGAAATTACCCAAACTGATACAAACACTAAGACTTATTCAGATATGCGTGGACAACTTTAAAAAAAAAACACAGGGATTGAGAAAGAGTATATGCTCTATTACCTGCATCTATAGAGGACTGACAAAGAACTTTAGGGGCTTCTGAATTACCTATCAGTAAATGGTGAAGTCTTATGTAATAGCCAATTACTGAGTGAAATCCCAGGCTATTAATTATATGCCAGAAAGGATATCCATTTACTGATTGATGATACTCTAGGCTGGAAAATGTTCTCACCTTTTTCCTTTTGGGACTCTGTCACCATATTATTATTACTGCACCTGCATCTTTGTTGTCGCTTGCACAAATATTCCATGATACCATCATCATTTTTAATCATTCTGTGATTATGGGAACATGCTGGATAATTTCCAAGGCCAGAGAAGATTGTGTTGTTTCCATTAGGCACTTCTTGCTTCCTGTTAAAGGAAAATAGTTAACTCTGGACTATTCTACATGATCACTATCAGGCACTATTTCCAAGATCTGCAAAATTCATTTATTAGGCACAGACTAAACCATTAACAAGCAACTGGTCAATATGAGATTACTGGGTGAGAAAATTAAAATGCAGAGGGTAGTAAGTCAAGATCTCCCTCAATTTATATTTACTGACAGAATATGGGGGATCGGGGAAGTAAAACACAGTGCTAGTAATGGCCCTCCTTGTAACAAACTCTCTGCAGCTGACAGGTATCCAGAAAATAAAGGTAGCAGTGCATTTTTCATTAGAAGTCGATAGACTGCGAAGCTGTCAAATGTTAACTAGCTTACCTTCTGCTCTTTGCAAAAAGGTTAATGGATACAGCACATTTTCCAATGTGACTCTGAAAAACAAAGAATTACAAATAGTATGTGGTGGTATTTGTTTTTCTTCTTTTTTAGCCTACCCTATGTAAAATCTAGAGGTTGAATGCCACATTAGAGCTTTCAGCTATCAAAAAAATTGTTAGTGATCATATGTGTAGGTGAGAGGTGGGGGTGGGTCAGAGTTTTAGTGGAGGGGTTGTAAGTGAATTTATAGTAGTTAGTTTGTCGTATTAAGCATGAACCTGTATTCATATAAGAATAAAACCTTTAACCTTCACCTTCCATAGGAACATGCTCTTTATTTATCATGTGTCTAATTTGTTCAAAAACATTTTAGAACTATGTGTTATGAAGTGTTGTCATTTATGCCAAAGAGGATGGCTAACCTGTATGTATAGATGAAAATAGCACACTTAATGAGCATCTTTTCATCACTCCTGGTGAGTAAGAAAACATTATCAACAATATCCTCCTCTGCCCAGGAAGTGAAAAATGAACTAAATTTAGAACTGACCATTCCTTTGATTTTCCTCAGAGTTTTACCACATGCATATGCATTCCTAAACGTGACTAGGTTTAACTCGTGTGTTTGAGTCTTTTAGTCAAGGAAACATACTGTAAATACTCTTGTATGCTTATTCACTCAGCATTTGGCTTTGGAGATTTATTCTAGTAGATGGTTCATTTAGTTATCCTGACTCTAGGAATCTGTTGCTAAATGCACTGCTGTTTTTAAATATTCTTGTGCACATTACCTAGTGCACTTGGGAGTTTCACTAAGATGTCTGTTTAGGAATGAAACCACCAGATTGCAATGGTTGTGTGAATTCTTATTCAAAACAATGAAGAATAAAAGCTTATGAGCTGTTATTTTCACCTTTAAAAGTTTTGCCAATCTGGAGGGTGTAAAGTGACCCTTACGGTAATTTTATTTGTATTAAATGATAACTAATAGATTTAGCACGTTATTTACACATTTATTTGCCATGTTTGCTCCCTTTGTTGGTATTGTTTTCCTGTTGGAATTTTTTTGTCTTTTTATTAGTTTTGGGTGGTTTCTCACATATTTTGGACAATTACTTGGACATATTTGGACAATTACTGTTGGTAACTGCAGGAAATGACCCTTCTATGGTCATGGATTGTGCTTTCACAATTTTTATGAAGTGCATTGGTAAACATATTCTTAGCTTTAGTGCATTCAGACATAGCAACCTTTTTCCTTTATACTTTATGTACTTTGTATATTTTTTAATGAAATAATTTCCTACTTTAGTTTCATATTTTCCAATATTTTCTACTTAGTTTATTTTTGATATTGATTGCATAACCGATCACTTATATATATTTCTGAGTAAATTTTTTGCATTTATATGTATAAACCGAGCTTTATTTATACATGGCCATTGGAACTCATAGACCACTGGTTCCTATCAGTATTAGATAAGCTAAGGTACTCTAAGAAAGAGTCCTGAATACAGTGGTTTAAATAACATGAAAGATTTTCACTCCCTCACATCTGATTCCAAAGTTAGGTGAGCAGTTAGGACAGGTGGAGGGCCCTACTCTGCAAGGGTCACCTGGGAACCCAGGGCAGTGAGCAGTTCTGCCTACCTCTGTGAGTGAAGTCCTTCTCGGGGTCAAAAGCAGCTTCTGCATTTCCCTGCCATCAGGAAAGGAGAGTGTGTTCAGAGCAAGCACCCTCTTTATTCTTTAATATGCTTTCTGTTCTATTCTTAACTGGAGGGAAATTGCTTTACAATGTTGTGTTGCTTTCTGCTGTATAAAAATGCAAATCAGCCATAAGAATGATAATTAATAATAATAATGCCCTCCCTCCTGAGCCTCCCCCCTACCCTACCCCTTTCCCCCCACCCTACCCCTCTGGGTCATCACAGAACGCCAGGCTGCGCTCCTTGTGGCCCCCACAACTTCCCCCCAGCCAGTTATTTCGGCCACGTGATAGATTTATGTCCATGCTACTTCCTTCATTCATCCCACTCTCCTTCCCCAACTGCATCCACAAGTCTGTTCTCTGCATCCACCTCTCCACTCCTTCCCTGCAAATAGGTTCAACAAAACCATTTTTTCTAGATTCCCTACTTATGTATTAATATACAGTATTTGTTTTTCTCTTTTTGGCTTACTTCACTTTGTATAACAGGCTTTAGGTTCATCCACATCACTAGAACTGACTCAAATTCACTCTTTTTAATGGATGAGTAGTACTCCATTATATATATGTACCACTTGATAAATTCTTAATGTCACATTTATTGTAGTTCACGTTAGCGTATTTATATGTGCCTGAGTTACTTTTTCTGTTCTATTCATCTATTCTCCTATCACTGCCTCAACAGTATTCGGATTAAAATATTGCTACTCTAGGATGTGTCATATGACAGAAAAACACCTCCCAATATTTTTCTTCTTCTTCAGAAGAGTGTTAAATTTTCTTAATGCTTTCCTTTTTTTTTTCACAGAGTATATGTAATTATATATAGATTATAATCCATGTATAACATGTATAGAATAGAATCTGTATATAGATTTTAATTTACAAAGATATATGCATTTATATATGTTAAATATAATATTTATAAATATATATATTAAGTATATATATATATTTCCCAGGGAACCTCCCTAGGAAAGATTCCTTACCCAGTCCTTTCCCCAGTGTCCGCTATGCTTGATTATAGAAAAGCTTGTCCTACTAGGCCTTCCCGGAATTTCAAATATTAAATGTAACCAGAGAAGTGAAAATACAGAAACAAAGGAAAACAATCAAGAAAGACAAAATAATATTAGTGTAGACATAAAACAAAGTAGAAACTTCAGTTCCTCCTCAGAGCTATATAGGTAAGATGCTGAGCCATGTCCTTCAGTTGTTTTGCAGATACTAAAACCCCCGGAAGCTGGAGGAAGTTAACTGCATGCTGACCGTCAGCACGTCGACCTGAGACAGGTTGAAACCGGAAGGTTGAATGAGATTCCCCGAGCACCCCCTGGCCACCTCCGCATAAACCCATCAGAGAGCTGAGCACCGCTTGGTCAGGCTCCTGCCACCCTCTCCCCTGCCTCACCTTTAAAGACGCTCACCCATCTGGGAGTCCGGGTCTTCTGAGCGTGCGGTGCCTCTTCTCGTTGCTCGGCCCCACGATGGGCAGCTCGCAATAAACACTGCGCTTTCCTTCATCACAATCTTGGGCCAGTAGCTTGGCTCTGCTCTGCATCCGGTGAGCAGACCCAAGTTTGGTTTGCTAACAGTCTTTCCAATGGCAGATATTTCTACCTATGAGTGTGCTGTCTCTCTCTCCATTTATTTAATCCTCCTTAAGTTCTTTCATTATTTTTCAATCATATTCTTCAAAATGAGATTCCTGCAATTCTATTACTTCATATTTATAAAACATGTGTATAAACATATATATATGTTTAAATTCTTATTGTAAACATCATGTAATTTTATTGATATTTTTGATAAAGTTGATAAACTGCTTTATTAAATTTAATCATTTTAGACTATAAACCAGGAGTTGGCAATTATTTTTTTTTCTGCAAAGGACCAGATAGAAAACATTTTAGACCATAAAGGCCATATGATCTCTAGCAGTTACTCAGTTTTGCCACTGAGGTGTGTGAAAGCAGCCATAGACGATGCCTAAATGTTTCTAACAGTTCCCTGATGTATGATACTTGCTGTAGGTCTGCATAGGTTATTTGGACTATGGACGTTTTCCTCCATTCCTACTCTGCGAGAAGTTTTATCATTATTTTCCCTCCATATCTATTGAGGAGGCTAACTGTGTTTTATTCTTCAACCTGCTAATGTTATGAGTAAACAGTAGTTTTGTAAAGTTGAGCCAGTACTATTTCCCTTGTAGAGTGGTACACAGTGGTATTTTCTTTTAAAAGCATTATTTGGTTTGTTTCAGAATATTGGCTTCTGCCTTTTATGAGTGAAACTGACCTGTTTGTTTAGCTTTTACTTTCCCTCTGTTACTGACATTTCCTGGTCTGGAAGCAGGCTGAAAGGGTTACATTAACAGAGTGATGGAGTATTCCCTCCTTTTTTGTTCACTGCTTGAGTTTGCCTTCCATCAAATTAGGTCTGCCTTGGATTTTCAGTTGACTTCTGTGAAACTATCTGTGCCTGTTATAATGTCTGTGGAAAGATTCTTAATCACTGATTCAATTCCTTAACAATTAGAGAAGAATTCAAGTTTTTGTATTATTTCTTGGTTCCATTTTAGCAATTTATATTTTTCTAGAAATATGTTTTGACTACGCCTTCAAATATTTTGGATGAATTTATTCAAAAAACTGTTAAATTCTCTTTTTAAATTTCTCCAACAATTGTAGTTATATGCCTGCTTTTATTCTAATATCATTTGAATCTTTTCTGTATATTACTTGGATAAATCTTGCCAAAGTACTGTCAATTATATTGATCTTCTCAAAGAACAATGGTGTACCTTCATTAATCTTCTGTATTTTTTTTTATTAATTGCTCTTATTTTTATTCCCCTTTTCTTCATTAGTGTTCACTATTTTTCTGATTTCATAAGTTGAACACTTAGCTTACAAATATGTATCTTCTTTTCAAATAGTAGCATTTAGCGTTAGAAGTTTTTCTGCTCTTTTAACCATATCTGATAATTTATATCTTATTTATTATGTATAACTATTTTCTAATTTATGTTATGATTTATTCTTTGACAAATGAGTCAGTTGGAAATGTGCTTTTTTACTAAATTTCTAGATATATGGTGTTCTAATGTAAACTTTCAATATTGATTTCCAACTTTAGAGCATTATAAATCAGACTGTTTTATATTATTCCAGTTCTTTGATTTTTTTCTTTACATAGTACCCAGTCAATTTTTGGAAGATTTGTCAGCCTCTCTATCTACAATGTTAGAGGTATACAATGCACAATGGTTATATCTCCCTGTTTAGTTAAAACTTGTATCCATTTTTCTGGAAATGCTTTTTAAAAGAAGTATACTTATTTTTTTTAATGATTCCAAACTTCCTACAAGCTAATGTTCCATCCTTAAGTTTTACTAAGTGTGCTTGAAAAAAAATAGTGTATTTTCCCTTTCTTTTGTGAGGGATTCTATCAGTGTACATGAAATCAAACTTTTCAATTGTGCTGTGCAAAAATTTTATACCTTTACTATTTTCATTTTCTTAATATATATCAACTAATAGAAGAGAAGAAGTGCATTACAATCTTTCTTTAATTTCTTCTCAAAGTACTGATGAAGGCATATCTATATATCTACGTTTGTCAGCCTCTCTATCCACAATATTAAATGCATACTTTGCACGATGGTTATGTCTCCCTGTTGAGTTGAAACCTGTGTCCATTTTTCCAGAAATGCTTTTTAAAAGAAGTATACATTTTTTAAAAATAATTCCAAACTTTCTACAAGCTAATGCTCCATCCTTACTCTTTTTAAACACTATGAGACTAAAATTCTAAAGTCAATTCTGAATGTATTTAGGAGTCTAGTATACATATATATACAAACTAAAATACTGACATCTTTTGGTGTGTGTGTGTGTGTGTGTGTATGTATTTCTATGATTTTCTCTAATGTTGTAATGTTTTTCGTCTTCTGCTTACCTTAAGCAAACACCTGTTTCTAATCATGTAATGATCATCATGAGAGTCCCTTGGACTGCAAGATTCTTGAGAGTCTCCTGGACAGCAAGGAGATGAAATCAGTCAATCCTAAAGGTAATCAGTCATGAATATTCATTGGAAGGACTGATGTTGAAGCTGAAGCTTCAATACTTTGGCCACCTGATGTGAAGAGTTGACTCTATGGAAAAGACCCTGATGCTGGGAAAAATTGAGGCGGGAGGAGGAGACATCAGAGGATAAGATTATTGGGTGGCATCACCGACTCGATGGACATGAGTTTGAGCAAATTCTGGGAATCGGTGATGGACAGAGAAGCCTGGCATGCTGCAGTCCATGGGGTTGCAAAGAATCGGACATGACTCAGCAACTAAACTGAACTGAACTGAATGGTCATCTTTGAAATTTAGTGTACCATATAGTGCCACAAGGGCTTCCGTGGTGGCTCTGCGGTAAAGAATCTGCTTGCAATGCAGCAGACCTGGGTTCGATCCCTGGGTTGGGAAGATCCCCTGGGGAAGGGCATGGCAATCCACTCCAGAATTCTTGCCTGGAGAATCCAATGGACAGAGGAGCCTGATTGTTTTCAGGCCATAGCGTCACAAAGAGGCGGACATGCCTGAAGTGAGTGAGTACACACATAATGTAACACAGTCTTTACTGTGACTTTACTCTGCTTTACCAATCTGCTGAAAAATGCATTTTATTGTGTTCATTCCCAGATTACACCTTTCCCAGTGTTTTACTTCTATCTCACTTTAACACTAGGTTATGATATTATGATTTTATAAAGTCAGTATTTTTTCTAGATTTATACGTTTCTTCTTTTGTCTTACACGGTCCTGGAAAATCTTTTCTTTTATGAGTTTTTGGAAAGTCC
Source organism: Muntiacus reevesi (assembly GCF_963930625.1). Taxonomy (NCBI): domain Eukaryota; kingdom Metazoa; phylum Chordata; class Mammalia; order Artiodactyla; family Cervidae; genus Muntiacus; species Muntiacus reevesi. The sequence goes on from NC_089267.1 coordinate 54,817,706, forward strand.
TTAAACAAGAACATCTTGATTGTAAATTCTCTCAATACTTATGAGACAAAAGAAAAATCTCTATTTCAACCTTTCTCTTGGTAGCTTTGCTGGGTACATGATACGAGTTCTTCCTCAGAATTGGAGCTACTATTCCATTCCTTTCTGACTCATATTGTTGCTGACAAGAATCAGCTCTCAGTCTAATCTTCATTCCCTCGTCAGGAATTTGTCTTTTCTTCTTGACGTTCGTGTTGTTTCTTTTTCTTACACGTCCTTCACTTTTACCACAGTATTCATCAGTAAAGATTTCAAGCTATTTATTTTGTTTAGAATCTGTTGGGCTTTTGAAGACTGAGAATTCATACCTCTCTTCAGTTCTGGAAAATTCTGTCTGTTGGTACACTTACTGCTCTCTCTCATAACCCTCTCGCTAAGTCTGTCTCTCAGAAGCCTTACTGAATGAATACTTGCCTTACTGTAATCACCTTGATTCTGAATCTCTCCTTAATATTTTACCTCTCATTGTTTTCTTCTCTGTGAGACACAATCTTTGTCAATTCTTTAATTCTATCTCCCAAGTCACAGACATGTTCAATATCCTAATATTTGACTTGGTTTTATTCAAGCCACACAGAGAGTATGAATATTGGCCTCAAACCCACAGGAGGGTCAGTTTAGGAAATAAATTGTTAGGGGAGACCTTATTTCCTCAAGAAGGATTATCTGAATGTATCAAATATGATGATATATGTGAATAAATAAACAATGCATTTTCAAGGTGTCTTCCTTAAATACCACTTTACCTACTTCCTTCTAATCTGTATTCAGTTTATCTTCACCTTTTCAATTCTACAGTTAGCCTTTCAACTTTTTCATATTTATGTGCTAATCTGACAGAACGGCAAACACAAATTCTTACTGTATCATTTCTAAATTCATAAAATGTTTTTCAATTATCTTTATTTCCCTTAGCAGTTTTATTGATCCTGAAATTATCTTAACTGGGTAAATCTTTTTTAGCTACTGTATTTCCTCTTGGTTATCTGGCTTATCTAATATGCTGAAGAGTGTTCCATGTACATTTCCTCTTGGATTCCCGGATAATATTTTCTTGTTATCTTTTATATCATTTTAGTGCATTGATACAGTTAATTACACTGGAAACACTAAAATCTGTAACCAGCCTTAAGTTTTATTACTAATGTCTTATATGGCATTGAGAAAAATTTCCCCCTTATTCCATCAAGACCCCCAGCTATAGGTATCCATTACAGATAATATTTGGGGTTGAAAGTCCTTGACGAAGCCCAAGTATGAGAAGATATTAAGTGATCCAATTCACTAACGTTGTTTGATGTGTATGACTTTTTCTGCAGCAGCTTCAGTGAATTAGTACCCTGCTACCTGCAAAATATCGACTTACCCCTTATGGAATGTGTAGGACTAGAGAGAATTCCAAATTTCATATTATGTTCAACTTTACACAATGCCTAAAAGTTCAATGCAGAAACACATTTAAAACCCTGCCCTGATCTTTTTCAGTAAAAATGCATTTGTATGCAAATTATACCGTACAGTGTACACCTGAAAGTGTATTGCTTTGCATTTTTCCTGAGCCCTAGCAAAATAGTTAAAGGACGTCTGAAGGATGTTTGATTTGAAAATGCTTTTGAATAAGAATGTAAAATAAATTTAAAAACAATTTCTGCATGCCTGCCACAAGATTGGTGTCTGGTATAAAACTGGCTCAATATTCAAAGGCATTGTTTTCACTGACCTTATTATTGTATATGATGGCCCATGGCAGAATTTGTTCTATGTGCACAAGGCGATGGGGAGTGTATATATTGTTAACAACCTTTGGCACAAAGTGGCTTTTTCTTATCTGGTCAGAAATGGAGAGATCAGAGGCAAAAGTGAGTGTGGAAGCCGGGAGCAATCACTTGCCTTAGAAACTTAGTACGTGATATAAATCTTTTTTCAGCCATTGCTTAAGTGTATAATTTGGAGTAAGCTCTAATCATCTCTAGAATTTGATTTCCTTACTCATATATGTATAAAGTATTCAGAATTATTATTGATATGTTAAATAACACAATCTAAACTTTTAACGTGATCTTTTCAATCAAATATTTATTTCTATCAAATTCAGGGGTAAGTTCCCCATCTCTAGACTAAATCTGATAAAGATGTGGCTAAAATTACTTGCATTATTCAGTGTAATCTCTAGGAAATAACAAGAAGAGAGAAAGGCTGATATACTGTAAATTCTCCTGTCTCTTTAAAAGAAAATGAACACACCTGTAAAAAGGTGAAGGCCAAACCATAAGCTGAGCACCTTCTAATCTGTATCTGGGTTATGTACTGATACTATGTTTAAAAAAATCAATATTTTTTTAACATATGTCCCAGTTAAGTGGATTTTTAAATAATTTTTACATAATTGAGCAAAGAAATTGGCGGTCAGGGTATTTGTGTTGATCTTGGTATCTGTGGCCTGTCAAATTTTATTTTTGATAAAAACAAACAAAGAAAATGAAAATTTTATTAATAGATTATTATTATTATATCAAATTCAAACTGGGGAAATAGGCTTTTTTAGATATTTATTGAAAGCATAAAACAAGTATCCCTGTTTGGCCTTCAATCTCCAGGTTTTCTCATATTCATAAAGATCTCACACGAGGTTAATAATGATTTTTGTATTTAAAAAATTATTTAAACAACAACTTTAAAATTCCATTGATAGCCTGAAAAACACCACTTTAGAAAGTGGTCATAAATTTTCATCTGTGACCTTTTATGCATTCATGTACATTTCTTTGAAAAGCCAATCCAAGTGTATTATGTTACAAAAAACATTAGGCAAATACATCAAAAGAAAGGATGGCCATAATATACAATAGTTTTCTTTTTTAATTGAAAGTATATATTTTATCTTCAATTGATTCTTGTTCTTATTGCATGCTTTTAAACATCTTCCTCAAAATTATGGTGTAGAGGCGGTTCATAAAACAGCTGCTTAGAATTATTATATATCACATTATCTGGATACAAAAAGTAGTGTCATTATAGTCGAGATGAAAATTGATCTGGAGTATTTCCTAGTAACTTCCAAGGTGGCACAGTATAAAGAAATTTCTGGCAATGCAGGAGACATGGGTGATGGATTTTAATCCCTGGATCGGGAAGATCCCCCAGAGGAGGAAATGACAAGCGCCTCCAGTATGCTTGCGTGGACAATCACATGGACAGAGGAGATTGCCAGGCTACAGTCCACAGGATAACAAATAGCTGGACAAAATTGAGTAACTGAGCATGTGCTAGTAAAGAATATAGTCCTTCTAAATTCAGTTCGGTTCAGTTCAGTCACTCAGTCGTGTCTAACTCTTTGCAACCCCATGGACTGCAGCATGCCAGGCCTCCCTGTCCATTACCAACTTCTGGAGTTTACTCAAACTCAAGTCCATTCAGTTGGTGATGCCATCCAACTATCTCATCTTCTGTTGTCCCCTTTTCCTCCAGCCTTCAATCTTTCCCAGCATGAGGGTCTTTTCTAATGAGTCAGTTCTTCACATCAGGTGGTCAGTATTGGAGTTTCAGCTTCAGCATCAGTCCTTCCAATGAACACCCAGGACTGATTTCCTTTAGGATGGACTGGTTGGATCTCCTTGCAGTACAGAGACTCTCAAGAGTTTTCTCCAACACCACAGTTCAAAGCATCAATTCTTCAGTTCTCAGCTTTCTCTATAGTTCAAATCTCACATCCATAGATGACCACTGGAAAAACCATAGCTTTGACTAGATAGACCTTTCTTGGCAAAGTAATGTCTCTGCTTTTTAACGTGCTGTCTAGGTTGGTCATAACTTTTCTTCCAAGGATGTCCTTGGAATTTCATGGCTGCAGTCACCATCTGCAGTGATTTTGGAGCTGCCCAAAATAAAGTCTGCCAGTGCTTCCATCTATTTGGCATGAAGTGATGGGACTGCATGCTGTGATCTCAGTTTTCTGAATGTTGAGCTTTAAGCCAACTTTTTCACTCTCCTCTTTCACTTTCATCAAGAGGCTCTTTAGAAGATCTTTGCTGTCTGCCATAAGTGTGGTGTCATCTGTGTATCTGAGGTTATTGATATTTCTCCTGGCAATCTTAATTCCAGCTTGTACTTCATCCAGTCCAGTATTTCTCATGATTTATTCTGCATATAAGTTAAATAAGCAGGGTGACAATATACAGCCTTGACTTACTCTTTCCCAACTTGGAACCATTCTATTCTTCCATGTACAGTTCTAACTATTGCTTCTTCACCTTCATACAGATTTCTCAGGAGCAGGTCAGGTGGTCTGATATTTCTGTCTCTTTAAGAATTTTCCACAGTATATTATGATCCACACAGTCAAACGCTTTGGCATAGTCAATAAAGCAGAAATAGATGTTTTTCTGGAACTCTCTTGTTTTTTCAATGATCCAATGGATGTTGGCAATTTGATCTCCGGTTCCTCTGCCTTTTCTAAACCCAACTTGAACATCTGGAAGATCACAGTTCATGTACTGTTGAAGCCTGACTTGGAGAATTTTGACCATTACTTTGTTACCGTGTGAGATGAGGGCAATTGTGTGGTAGTTTGAGCATTCTTTGGCATTGCCTTTCTTTCATTGGAATGAAAACTGACATTTTCCAGTCCTGTAGCCACCTCTGAATTTTCCTAATTTGCTGGCATATTTAGTGCAACACTTTCACAGCATCATTTTTTTAGGATTTGAAATAGCTCAACTGGAATTCCATCACCTCCACTAGCTTTGATGGTAGTGATGCTTCCTAAGGCCCACTTGACTATGCATTCCAGGATGTCTGGCTCTAGGTGAGTGATCACACCATTGTGATTATCATGTGAGTAATCCTTTACCATGCCTGTGGCTCTGTGCTGAGGCTGGGCTACAGAGAACGCGTCCTGGTTCTTGTCCTTGAGCGAGAAGGTCCCGAAGGGCAGAGGGAGTAGACGACTCTCACCTCACCCCTGGATTTCCTGCTCAGAGGAGAATGACAGATTCTCTGCATACTTGTGGCCGATTCATGCTGCTGTGTGGCAGAAACTGTCACAATATTGTAAAGCAATTATCCTCCAATTAAAAAAATTAAACAAATAACAGGAACAGAAAACAATACTACAAATGGAATATAGTCTTTAATTTACAAGGTCTCAAAAATCTTAGTTAATGTGAATGTCATTCCTATAAAGGTAGCTTCCTGATGTTATTATACTTGTGGCAAGAGAGAAAAAAAATATATCCTATTTTCTTTTCAAGTTTAATTTAAACAAAAAAAATTGGGAGGAGTGGAGGTTTTCTTTTTTTTCACTTAAAAAATCTGAATTTGATCTTCACCTAGGTATCTTCTATTTCTGACTGAAATGCATGAAGTACAATGAGATAATGTAAAACTGATAGACTGTACATGTAATTCAGTTTATAAATACTCATCAAAAACACAGAATGAAAGACATATAACATTACCCACAATGTCCATGGTCGTACATACCACATTTGATTTCAATGCCTGCCCAACTATCCACATTTTTTCCCATGCACAGTCAATAGTCATAGTTAATTTTTTTGCCTTTCCCACTAGAATGTATGTTTCTGGCCATCAGGAGTCTTTTTCCATTCCTTCGTGTTTGTAGCTTCTAGGTCTCTACTTCAAATAAATTAGCTGTCTTATAAGATGTTTTGATAATGAATAAATGAGGGAGGGAGAAGAAGGAAAAAGAACACAGAGAAGAAAATATAAGCTGCCTAAACCACGATAGAAGCACCTCCCCAAGGAGGTGTGCATAAGGCACTCCAATCTAAATGTTCTTTGTAAATTAGCATTTCCACACATGCATCTGTCAAATAGTGCAAAACAAGTGGGCTGCAATGACTAAAGAATTTTAAATCCAGTGGATCTGAAAAAAAATAAACACATAGTTTTTTCAAAACAGGTATTCATTGGCTTTTGGAAAATAGATACTTAAATGCTATTAAACACCTTCTTCTGTGTTGTTCTACTTTTTAACTATAGAAACCCCAGGCAAATAACATAACTTCTGTGACTCAGGGTCCCTAAACGCAAAATGAAGATGAAAATATCAGTCTTCCCTGTTTTAGAAAGTCATGAAAACCAGAGAAGTTAATGTGATATAAGCTGATGGTCATGTTCCAGTAAAAATATTTGACATGTTAGTGCCTAACCATCTGACTGTTTATACTTTTAAGATTTCTTTTGTATATCTAAACTCAGATAATATACTTTTGACTGTGAGATAATATTTGATAAACCATGTTAAGCCATTTCTCTTCACTAAATTATTTTGAATTTTAATTTAGTAATTTATTATGCTGTTAAATCCTTGACAGGTGTTTCATCAGACATAGTTATAGAACAAAGAGTAAACACTCAGCTTGCTCACAAAATCACACCTGAGAGGGCTTCCTCTGACATCGGATGAAATAATTTCAAATCACAGAAGATTTTATACAATTCAACAGAGAAATCAAAGGCTCAAAGAGAGACATCAGAAGATAAAGTGAGGTGAAAATATAATTATGAAAGGCAAGTTAGCAGATAATTCGGGTAGCATACCTGTGTACTCACTGCAGCTTACATATGCAGAGCTGTCATATGATATTCAAGAAGCAGGATTTGTACCAAGGAATTTTTAACATAAACACAGGTAAATCTTACAGAGTATATGTATATGGCAGGATTTTTAATGAGCTGAGCTACACAGAAATATTAAAAAAGGAAATATCACACATAGAATCTAAAGAAATAATACAAGTAAATCTATTTACAAAACAGATGCAGTCATAGACATAGAAAACCATCTATGGCTACCAGAGGGGGAAGGGAGGGCAAAGACGGATAAATTAGGAGTATGGGATTAACCAATACACACTACTTTATAAACAATTAAAAAGCAACAGGATTCGCTGTACAGCACAGGGAACAATGCTCCGTATCCATGGTAACCTGTAATGGAAAATAACCAGAAAAAGCTATATGTATATAGATAGATAGATAGATAGATAGATGAACCACTTTGTACACCTTAACTAACACAGTATTATATATCATCTATTAAAAAGTAAAAGCCATTTATTAGTCAAAAAAAGAAAACACAAACTAAAGTGAGCTTTCCAAAAGAATCACAACCACACACATACACACACATAAACTTATACATATACATACATACACATGCTAGCCTTAATGTTTTGCAAACAGACTTGTCAAGGAAACCTGTTTGTATTCATTCTAAATCTCTCATTGCATATGTGCATACCCATATAGACAAACAAAGTACATATTTTTAATATGCTGTCAGCATCTGGCTGCATTTACTTAATCATTTACTTACTAGTACATAAAGACACAATAAAACATTGCAAAGTCATACTTTATAAACCACGTGTGAAGAGAAGAGAGAAGCCTGGCCCAGTGTTTAGGGTCTGAGGCCTCCTAAAATAAGTTGCGAATTGCCCTTTTTAATCAGGACACCGAGGAAGCGAAGGATTTCTTTTGAGTGCAGACACTTCAGAATTCCTGGTGTCAAGTGTAGGCCCACAGGCCTCAGAAGCCAGGCTCTTCTCCCTTGAAGAAGTTTCAGTGCATGCACATTAGATGCTTACATGCTCTTGAATGCAGCCTATTATAAGGACCACAAAGAAGAGATCAGTGAAAAGAATTTCTTACAGAAATAGGCACCACCCCAGGAGCCAGTTTTAGGCTGGGAGTAATAGAAAGATAAAATAGAAAGGTGGTGACCTTCATTCTTCATCTCCCTACAACTTGATGGCTTATTTTTGATATAAATCCTTTTAGCTAAAATATAGACTTAAAAAAAGCATTAAAAACATCAGGCTTTAGTGAGGTGTGGGGAAGTGGAGGGGGTGCCTGTGGAGCAGAACTCTGATTACACAGAGGGAGTCAGCTCTTTTTACAGAACAAAATTTATTTTGTATGATTTACTCTCAGAGCTCATTCTTTATATCAATTCACCCTATGAGCTCATCAATTAGTTCCAAATATTTTAGAATAGAGGAGGATAGTACTCTTTAAATAAAATCTAAAATGTTTGCCTATTATGTCTTCCTGTATGCTGTTACCTTCTGCCATTTTCATCTGGCTCTTATGAAGATTTTGAACTTACTAAATGCACCAAACAAAACTAACATTCTAATCTCAGGAGCATCCCTGTTATTACATAAAAAAATAATTTATGTAACTCCTGCTTTGCTCATTATCTTTCTTTACTTTGCATGTAAGTATTACTTTAGCTACTAATTACCCTGGTGTATGCATGCTACTTAACTCATTTTCATTCCAACCTGTCCCTAACTCAATTCTCAGTGACTTCACCTCATTCAAAGTGAAAAGAGAAAGTGTTGGCCACTCAGTCGTGCCTGTCTCATTGCAACCCTTTGGACTGTAGCCCACCAGGCTCCTCCGTCCATGGGGTTCTCCAGGCAAGAATACTGGAGTGGCTTGCCATTCCTTCTCCAGGGGACCGTCCCGACCCAGGAGTTGAACCCGGTTCTCCCACATTGCAGGCAGATTCTTCACTGTCTGAGCCACCAGGGAAACCCCACTGATGGCAATTCGCACAAACCAAAAGAAAAAAAAAGAGAGAGAGAGAGAGAATAAGAATCATGCTCTCTGATTTTAGCCCAATTCATGGAATGACAGCATTTACTTCATGATAGATCATATACATAACAGAGTTAACTGTAATAAACCTTCATAAGCCAAGAATCTACAGGACTCCCATGAACACAAAAAGTACGTTTTCCTTAAATGAAGTGAGAGTTCTCATGGGTTCTGAATCATTCATTCTAACTGCACATGTATAGTAAGTATTTTTCAAGATCTAATAATAATCTGTACATTTTTCCCAACTATCTATATATCTAACCTAAGTTTTCTAAACCTATATCTTCCTGGACTTTCTCCAGGTAATTAAAATGTGCTTTTTAAAAATAATAATCTAGTCATCATTTTGCTAATTTCCACACATCCTTATGTGAGAAGGAAGCGCTGCTAGGATGTTGTGAGATATGATATTGTCCCATCCCCCTCTCTAACAACTGATGAAATTAGAGACACCAGAGCAGAAACCTCAGCACTGACGTTTCCAAGCTTGTAAATGGCAAAGCCAGGTGAGTCAGGAATCCCAACTCCTTTCCTTTTAGGGTGGGTATTCTACTGCTTGGAAAGGAAGTCCTCTGTGGAGGCTACCATGAAAGTTATGAAGGCTGATGCTTACGGGACTAGGAGGGAAGAATTCTGGAGTTTGGAGAGAATGTATTAGATGGGAAACCTGAAAGAACAATGGAAACTAGAAAAAAAAGAAGCAACTGGGTGTAGTATTAAGGCAACAAACTTTAAAATGATTATCTTGAGCCAATCACTTAATATCTCTGGGTACCACGCATCTACTTGAGTTTGAACAGGCCAGTGAGTAGAGGACCTGTATGGGTCACTTGTTCTCTCAAGTGTCCTTTTTTTGTTTTTACAGATGAATAAACACAAATCTAAGGTCTCAAAAATGATAGAGTTAATTGTGGAACTAGAAAGCAAAGAATTTTGCAAAATTATGGTGATAATCTCTACTTTGTCTAAACCTTAGGGTTGTTTGAAAAATCAAATAAAGTATATGAAAAACACCATTGAAAACTGGTTCTTATCCCATTTTGCCTGAGACAGAGTGCATTTTCTCAAATACAGAGCTAAAAGTGGGAGGATCTGGTGAACCGGGACAAGATGTCAGTGATGCTAGGTACAACGTATACTTAATGTGTTAAACATCAGTTCAAATTTTATATATATATATATATATATATATACACATATTATATATATCACAATTCTATGGAAAGAGGTCAAGGATGTTTTGAGTTGAAAAAACTGCAACTTGTACCTCAAACTGAAGAGTATCTATGATTCAGACCAAAGAACTTTGTGTCCTCAGGGCCAAAACCTGAGAATAATAGTTTTGGAACAGCTGAGAAAGTGTCAACAGACAGAAAAGAGTGATAGATTCAGGGGTAGATAGAGTAAAAAAAAAAAAAAAAAATACAGTGGATGGACAACTGTAAAAGGAAGGTTCTGGCAAAAAATGGCATCAAGCCAAGCCAGGATGAATTTATCTCAAACTGGGCATACATGGTGTAACTTCCTTTTGCATTTCAACTTAATTCTGTTATTGTTTTGGTTTACTTTTAGACACTTCTACAGTAGTAAAAAGGATGAAGAGAAGACATAGCAAAAGAAACTCAAAGGCAAAATGTTCAAATTTTTATAGTTCATAATTTTCTGAAAAGCAAAACTAAGAATTCAAACATAGCAAAAGAGGATGTGTTTGCTTTGAATGTGCATTTAATCTCATGAAAATTAGATATTCTTTCACTGTGATTTCTGAGGGCTTCTCTGGTGCCTCAAACAGTAAAGAATCTGCCTATAGTGCCGGAAACTCGAGTTTCATCCCTTGGTAAGGAAGATCCCCTGGAGAAGGGAATGGCAACCCACTCCAATGTTTTTGCCTGGAGAATTCCATGGACAGAGGAGCCTGGCGGACTACAGTCCAGGAGTTACAAAGAATCAGACAAGACTGAGTGACTAACATTTTACTGTCATTTGTGTAGGAGTAGATACATTTCCACTATGGCTCCACAGAAGTGAAGTCTAGCCCCAAGCCCACTGCTAGAAATGGTAATGGCACTTTAATCCATCAGATTTCCTCTGTGAGTTTCATTTGCTTCCTCTGTATAAAAGGGCCCTTGAACCAGAACACCTCCAAATCCCTTTGAAATTCAAAAATGTAATTGGGGAATCACAAAATTCAGATTCTGGTCATTTGATTCTTCTTTTACATTTTTATCTCCTGCTGGAAAAGTGATGTTCTTGGCCACTCAGTGAAATGGGGAGGCAAGTGACAGGGGTAATTGATATTTCTATAGACTGCGAGATATCTAACCAGACAGATCTTTTGAGTCCTACCTCCAAGACTTACTGGCCAGAGAACTGCAGCTGGTTGCAAAGTCCAAGATCATCCACCTGAAAATGCTGCTGGCTCTAACTCAGAGTGTGACTATGGCGATTGAATAAGACAGTGTCTCAGTGTCTGGCGCATGGTCTGAAGCCGATAATTTTTTTCTTGCTTGCTTTCCTTTTGGATTAAACTGACATAATACATAGTTTGTAGCTAAAAGAGTAAGACATAATAAAAAATGACTTGAAAAACAGTAAATTTCTGCTCTCCGTCATAATGAGTATTTACCACCAGCCCCAGTACACGGACCATCCATTGGTGATCATCTTGACCTGCCTTCACAACCCCTAGGCTAATCTCTTTTAATAACATTTTAAAATAAAGTGAAATAAATAATGCAGATATGAAATCTACAGCATCACTAAATTTCCGTTTTGAATTTCGATAAATACTTATTCCTAATGATTCCACTGAAAGCTCAGTAATTAGTACAAGTGATTTAAACCAAAGCATTTTTGGCTTCATGACAATAGATAACAGCTACTATGGTTATTTATTATATGAATTGCTGTACACCTTTCTTTCTCCCCAGAGTGATGTTAATTTGTTCTGGTAGCAGCAGAAGAAAACAGTTGTCCTAGCCATATCACTTACAACGTTGGCAAAGAATCACTTTAATTCCTCTTTGAATTGACATGGAATGAATCAGAAGATTCTGTTCTTGAGTGGTTCAGTTTACTCAATATCTGTATTTATGCAATCTTAATATACATATGCATCTTCAAAATAATTATACAACACACATATTCATGCATATACTTACACAAAGGTAATGCTTGAAAAATAAATTACTTCATCTATAGGTGCTGATTTTATTCAAAGCACACGGGCACTGCTAACACCTAGTACAGGGTCCTAATTTGAGGAATCATTCTTAAAAGGGGCTGAACAAATTCCAATTTGCCATATCAAGTAGGCTCATAAGGAAAGGGTTATCATTTTTTTAATGAGTGGGGCTCTGACTCCTTCATTCAAGGTCAGACTGTGAAAATGTTAAAATGACACATGAGGCATGAATATTCATTTGACACCTAGATATAAACAAAGCATTATCGTTTCCACATACGTTACTGGTGTGGTAGAGATTTCTCATTAAAAGACAAATTTTCAGTTCAAAGCTGTTACTAGCTTACCAAAACACTGTCTGCTTTTACAATATAAATGGCATTCCATCCAGAATGCCACATGGGCAGCCAATCTCTCAACAGGCTTTGGCACCCTGAAATACACACCCGGATCCGTCCCTCCGGAAATCAGATTGCTAACTTGTAACCAGTTTTATCTGTGTCCAAGAGGGCTTCAGGCAGATCTGATGATTCACGGGCTGAAAATGATCATCCCCCTCCATTCCCTCTTCCTGCACCCTCAGATGGCTTCACATTCTGCCTCTTCTTGCCTGAACTGCTCCAAGAGTATTCTGATTGGTGTGCCAAATTCCAGTCTTACTTCTTTCAAATATGTTTTTCACATTGCAGTTAAATCTGATCTGGCCTCTCTTTTAAAGTCAACAGGATGAACGTGACTGAGCGGCCCCTGGTGCTTCGTCTTGTTGCTTCTCTGCCTTGTGAGCTGTGTCCCAGGCATCCTGGGACACTTGCAGTGCTCAGAACTGGATGCGGATATTCTTGCCTCCGGGCTTTCCCAGTGGATCAGGGGTAAGACTGCCTGCATTGCCGTAGACCTGGGTTCAGTCCCTGGGCTGGGAAGATGCCCTGGAGGAGGGCATGGCAACCCCTGCAGTGTTCCTGCCTGGAGGAGCCCATGGACAGAGGAGCCTGGCGGGCTGCAGTCCATGGGGTCACAGAGCCACACTCGGCTGAAGGGACTGCGCACACAGGCACTCTTGCCTCCGGATCTCTGCACGTTCTGTGCCCTCTGCCCAGACTGGTGGCTCTCCTCCTCCCAGCCTTCCAGTCAACCGCTAGAGCTTCCCTAGGTGAACTCCGGGCTTCTCTCCTTTAGATATTCATGCAGCTGTGACTCCCCCTAAGAATGCTTTCCTGCCACTCCTCCAACCTCTTCTTAAGAGCTCATGCTTTGTCCCCACATGACACTGGGACTGACCATTCTGTACAGTAACTTCTGGGATTCCCTTGTAGCTCAGTCTGTAAAGAATCTGCCTGCAATGCAGGAGACCTGGGTTCAATTCCTGGGATGGGAATAGCCCCTAGAGAAAGAAATGGCAACCCACTTCAGTTTCTTGCCTGGGAAATCCCATGGACAGAGGGGCCTGGCGGGTTTCAGTCCCTCGGATCACAAAGAGACAGACATGAGCTAGCAACTAAACCACAACCACCATAATTTCTGGTTTGCCTTTTTGTCTCTCCCATAAAATATTCTTATAAACTCCTGGAGTGCAAAGATTATATATTATCCACTGTGCTTTTATATCACAAGCTGAATAACCAGCACTTAATAGATGCTTAATAAATACTAATAATGAATAAATAAAAATAATTAAAATTAGTTATAAATCTTCATGCATTTAAGAGATGTCTTTATTCATTAACTTCCAAACAAAAAATCCATTCCAATCTAAGAAATACACTCTACTTAATAAATGAGTAATGAAAAAAATTTTAAATCGTTCTATGTTTAACTATAAAAATATGTATCCTTTAAATAAATATTGTTAAATTTATTTTCATTTGAAACCCTGTTACTCAATTTCACCAAATAGAAAAACACAAGAAAAATAAACTGCAATTTTAAAGCATTCCTTTCTTCCTTCTATTTCAAGGAAAGCAAATATGGAGAAAGTAGCCTTAATCCTGGCCCTTGCTGATCATTCCCCACATAACTCGTTTAACTACCGTATTTCGACGGCTTCACTTAACTCTTCTGGTTGCCAACTGCTGCACAACAGATCACCCCAATTTTAATTGCATAAAAATGAGGATCGTTTATTACCATCTCTCAAGATTCTGGGTGCTGACCTGGTTCAGCTAATTGGTTGTTGCTCAGTGCCTCTCATACGGTTTTGGTCAGATGGTGAACTTGAGTTATTTTGATCATTTCCTCAATCATATGTTTCATGATGGATGCTGGCTGTCAGCTGCAGCCTCAGTGGGAGCTGTTGGCCAAAACACCTACAGGTAGCCTCTCTCCGTGGACTGGGCTTCCACAAAGCATGGAGGCTAGGTGCCAAGAACAGTTCCTAGTCTTTCTAACCTAGTCTCAAAACTCATGCAGTCTCGTTTCCCTCCAGTTTGTTCCTTGGAGAAAAGTTCATAAGACCAGCTTATATTTTAAAGAGAAGAGACTTGGACTCTACCTCTTAATGAGAGAGCATGTTTTAAAGCCATCAAATTTACCTAACCACCAGTCTCCATTCTTGAGAGAATGGAAAGAATGGTGTTTTGTTTTTTTTTTTTTTGAGGAGGGTGCACAAGTCATGTGGAATCCTAGCCTGCTGACAAGGAATTGAATCCATGGCCCCTCCATTTGAAGTGGTGGTAGTGGTTTAGTCATTAAGCCACGTCCAACTTTTATAACTCCATGACTGCAGCCCACCAGGCTCTTCAGCCTATGGGACTTCCCAGGCAAGGATACTGGAGTGGGTTGCCATCTTCTTCTCCAGGGGGTCTTCCTGGCCCAGGGATTGAATACAGGTCTCCTGCGTTGCAGGCAGATTCTCTACTGACTGAGCCATCAGGGAAACTCCCTTTGAAGGGCAGAGTCCTAACTACCCGACTGCTAGGTAAATCCCCAAGCGTTTCTCTTTCTAGTGGACCTACTACTTCACCCACCCCCTCACTGCAGGCTTGCTTCGCCAGCATTTGACTGTCTGTTCCTTCATATTTGCGTTTTCTTTCTGTAAGGTGAGCTCAGCCTGTTGAGAGGCCACATGGGTGCCAGCGTTTAGAATCCTGCATCCATGTGGACGTGAGAATGCTTGTGCTGGATCTGAGAGAACGGGCACCTGTGTGTTCACATGTGTGGAAGGATGCAGCTGCTCCAAGATGTACTCCATTGTTGCTGTAAACTCCCCTCTATTTTTGTCTATTAAATCGACTGATGTACATAAGACTATTGGGAACTGTAGTTTTTTTAGGTTATGATTGACTTTCTCTGAATCAAAAGTGGCTGATTCTCTTTTAAAATATTCTGTTTAGGGTGATAAAAAATTTTGAAAATAGATCATAGTGAGAGTTATACATTGTTGATATAATTAATGCCACTGAATTGTATGCTTAAGTGGTATTAATTGGCAAGTGCTATACATATGTATATTTACATACATATATGTATATGATGTATACATATACACATATGTATATAGAAAGAATTGTAGTTTAAAAAATCAGTAATGATGTATACTAAAAACCATTGAATTGTGCAGTTTAAATGGGTGAACTTGTCTGAGATATGAATTATATCTCAATCAAATTGTTAAAAATGTTCAAGGGAGAGATATGGATACTGTTTTTCACTACCCACAATTCTAAAGAAAGGTGCTCCTTTATTCATGGGATTCTCTTGGCAAGAATACTGAAGTAAGTTGTCATTTTCTTCTCCAAGGGATCTTCCCCACCCAGGGATTGAACCTAAGCCTTATGCATTACAGGTGGATTCTTCACTGACTGAGCCACTGTCTATTCTATTCAATAATAGAAGAAAGAAAATTGCGTCTTATGCAATCACTGTGTGTATAAACAGTGATATAGGGCTCACTGGCTACTGTTACAGTACAGCCTATTACTTGTGTACATTTTGCCAGCTGTAAGTTTTCAGAGATTTATTTTAGGTCTTTTGTCCTTTCGTCTGTTTTATGGACAATTATCAGAGGCTCTTTATGCTCCCAAACTGGAGGCACTTTATCTATGCTGACACAAGGTGAGCATCACATATACATTCAAAGACACTAGCCCTGGCCTAGGTAAGAAATCTAAGTCAGACTGTGAAGAGTTATGGATGACCCTATGTATAAACGCTTTTCATTTTGGTATAAAACTTTTTCCTGTTTTGTACCTCTAATGATTTCCATCATTGAAATTTTTGGCTCTCAAGTGAAAATGTGGGCATATAATCAGCATATGGAAATATATATGGGGAACAGAGTAAAAATAATACAACATGTGGGTGTTGAATTTTGTGTTTTGATTTGTTTTCATTTCAGGCTGGGCCCAAAGAATAAAAAAAAAAAGTTATCCAATCCAACCTCTTACTTTTTGTGAGGCTCAGTAAAAACATTTCAGCAGCCTGACATTCCAAGTGAGCCCTGGCTATGGATCACTCATATTTCTGAATATCTGGTTCCAATTCTACTCTAGTCCACCCCATCCCATCCAATCCTAACAGGGACTACCACCCTCAGTCCGTCCTTCTGTTAGAGCGCACTTGTCAGTAAACAGAAAAAGTTACAGAGGTCTGATTAATCTAAACAGGTTCTTTCTGCTCTGTTACATGGATGTTGAGAACATACAGAAAATGTGTCAGATACCCAAGATCTAGAGAATCAGAGAATATCAGGGAGAGATAAAAAGACCTTCTTCAATGAACAATGCAAAGAAATAGAGGAAAATCATAGAAAGGGAAAGACTAGAGATTTCTTCAAGAAAGCTAGAAATATCAAACGGACATTTCATGTTAGGATGGGCATGATAAAGGACAGAAAGGGTAAAGACTTAACAGAGGCAGAAGAGATTAAGTAAATGTGGCAAAAAT
Organism: Muntiacus reevesi; assembly: GCF_963930625.1. Taxonomy (NCBI): domain Eukaryota; kingdom Metazoa; phylum Chordata; class Mammalia; order Artiodactyla; family Cervidae; genus Muntiacus; species Muntiacus reevesi. The sequence goes on from NC_089267.1 coordinate 54,834,444, forward strand.
ACACAGAAGAACTGCACAAAAAAGATCTTGATGAGCTAGATAATGACTATGGAGTGGTCACTCACCTGGAGTCAGATATCTTGCAGTATGAAGTCAAGTGGACCTTAAGAAGCATTACTATGAACAAAGCTAGTGGAAGTGATGGAATTCCAGCTGAGCTATTTAAAATACTAAAAGATGATGCTGTTAAAGTGCTGCAATCAATTGTCAGCAAATTTGGAAAACCCAGCAGGGACCACAGGACTGGAAAAGGTAAGTTTTCATTCAAATTCCAAGTTAGGGTAGTCCTAAAGAATGTTCAAACTGCTGGAAAGTTGTGCCTACACATGGAAAGTAAGAAAGAAAGCAAGGGCATTCCAGAAGAACATCTACTTCCATTTCTCTGACTACTAGAAAGCCTTTGACTGTGTGAATCACAGCAAACTATGGAAAGTTCTTAAAGAGATAGGAATACCAAACCATCTTACCTGTCTCCTGAGAAACATGTTTGTGGGTCAAGAAGCAAAAGTTAGAACCAAACATGGAAAAAGAGACAAGTTCAAAATTGGGAAAGGAGTATGAGGAGGCTGGATACTGTCCCCCTGCTTATTTAATTTATATGCAGAGCACATCATGCAAAATGCCAGGCTGGATGAGTTACAAGCTGGAATCAAGATTGCCAGGAGAAATATCAGCAGTCTCAGATATGCAGATAATACTATTTTAGTGACAGAATGCAGAGAAGAACTAAAGAATCTCTTGATGAGAGTAAAGGAGGAGAGTGAAAAAACTGGCTTAAAATTCAACATTAAAAAATCTAAGATCATGGCATTCAGTCCCACTGTTTCATGGCAAATAGAAGGGGAAAATGTGGAAGGAATGACAGATTTTCTCTTCTTGGGCTCGAAAATCACCGTGGATGGTGACTGCAGTCATGAAAATAGAAGACGCTTGCTTCTTGAAAGGAAGGCTATGACAAATCTAGAGAGCATATGAGAAATTAAAGACATCACTTTGCTGACAAAGGGCCACGTAGTAAAAGCTATGGTCTCTCCAGTAGCCACATATGGATGTGAGAGTTGGACCGTAAAGAAGGCTGAGCATTGAAGAATTTATGCTTTTGAATTGTGGTGCTAGAGAAGAGACTCTTGAGGGTCCCTTGGACTGCAAGGAGACCCAACCAGTCAATCCCAAGGGAAATCAGCCCTGAATACTCACTGGAAGGACTGATGCTGAAGCTGAAGCTCCAATACTTTGGGTACTTGATGAGAAGAACTGACTCGCTGGGAAAGACCCTGAAGCTGGGAAAAAATGAAGCAAAAGGGGAAGAGGGTGGCAGAAGATTATATGGTTGGATAACATCACTGATTGAATGGACATGAACTTGGGCGAACTCCAGGAGATAATGAGGGACATGGAGTCCTGGCATGCTGCAGTCCATGGGGTCTCAAAGTCACGGGGGCACGACTTAGCGACTGAATAACAACAACTCAAGATTTAGACCCTAGACTATTCTATTATAAAAATCACACACCTCACACCTGAGTGTCTAGAAAATAAACAACTAAACCAATGAAACCTCTGAAAAAATATCTTCTCTGGAGGATGTAAGCTAGCATAAACTACTTAAAAAACAAAACTTTAAAGAAATGACTATTAAGTACATTATCTAGCCAATTGTCTTACCACCATGCTCCACTTTACTATTTGCAGGACACCCTGACTACACTATTTAGTCATATCTCTTTTAATGATAAACTTAATGTCTTCAATTAAGTCATATTCTCTACATCTGTGAAATCTGTTTCTTTGGGCTGTTATAACAGAAAACAATGAAATGGGTGGTTTATCAACAACAGAAATTTATGTCTCAAGGTTCTAGAGACTCCAATCCATGATAAAAGTGCCAACAGATTCAGTGCCCAGGGAAAACCTGTTTTGTGGCTCATAGAAGGTCATCTGGTAGAAGGGGTAAGGGAGATCTCTGGAGTCTCTTCTACAAGGGCATGAATCCTGGTTCCCGAAGAATGTTTCCTGAGAGAAGATTCTCAACCTTATCACACCTACTTCCCCTTTTATTACAAATATTTGACATTCTCTCCACTACACGGAAATGAAGTTCATAGATGATAAAATCTACAGTACATACAACTTCAAAGAATCAATATAATGGCATGACATGTAAAAAGAAAATAAAAGAAAAGTAATTTATCATAAGGTACTGTGTAGTTTACATGTAAATGTTTGAAAACTGCACTAGAAAACAAAATAAAGTGATTACACATTTGCATCCGTTAGCAATAACTTAAATGAAAGAGCTACAAAGCTTACTGATTTAGGTGTGTTTTATTTGCTATATAAATTCCACTACAATAAGAGTGTTGGTAATTTGATTTTGTTATGTAAGAAAAAAATAAATTTACAGTTCTGAATGAAATAAAGTGCAGCTTTCCCTAGATTTATGCATTTGTATTCCAGGTAACTCAGCATACACTATGGTCATGCAAAAAAAAAAAAAGAAATCGCTTTGTGTTTATGTGTATAAAAGAATTATGTTCCAGTCCCAGAAAATTAAAATCTGTTTCTGACTCACAAAAATATCTGGTGGAATACTCCAAAATCCTATAAAAATTAAGACAAATTTTCAACATGCTGGCTAGCCAGCAACCCAGGTCACTCCTCCTAAATGGTTCTCATTCCTCTAAACTTGAGACAACTAAAAATGCCTTCATAAATGCCGCAAAAGTCCTTTAGAAAGAAGTTCCACCCACCATGAGAACTATGCTCTAGGCTTGCCAGCATGAGTTACCCTTTCTAGGCTGTGTCCTGGACTGCCCCGTCCCTTGGTGGAGAGGGTGTCCTCACACTGCTGACCGCCAACGGTCTTACTTTTGGGATTAGATTCTCTAGAGCATTAGATTGTATGTCTGGTGTCCTTTTACATAGCTCACATATTTCAAGAAGGCGTCCTCTCCCCTTTATGATTCTACCTAAATGTCAACAGGAAAATCCGTGGGAATCTCCCCCTGATTTGGAATTCTTCCTGTAGCTCTGAAGCTCCAGCCAGGGGCTCTCATACCTTCTCTTGAGGCTCAGCCTCTCACACGCTGGATCAGGATGCCCCAGATAAGCTGTCCCTTCTATTTCTGAGAGAGACTTCATTCCAACTCTGCTGTCCTTCCTGTCCCTTAATAAGGCTGTGTTTATTTTGCAAAGGGACAAATCCACCCCTAGTCGGGATTATCAAGGTGAGACAGTGGACACTCAGTGACCTTTCAGTCCTCTCAGCAGATAAACACTAGACTGAATATTGGATCTGGGATTCCTGTGAACTGTACTGGAATACTGAACTGTACAGAACTCTCCACCCCAGGAATATGTCCTCAGCCTTCCTTCATTTTTCTGAAGTCAACGAGGGTGTGGGTTTTGTAAGTGTGAAATAGAATGTCACAACTTATCATACTTGATCTGCTCGAAGCTTTTTATTCTCTTCCCTCCCGAAGCATGGACTTCCCTGGTGGCTCAGACCATAAAACGTCTGCCTATAACGTGGGAGACCTGGGTTCAACCCCTGGGTCAGGGAGATCCCCTGGAGAAGGCACTGGCACCCCACTCCAGTACTCTTGCCTGGAAAATCCCATGGATGGAGGAGCCTGGTAGGCTACAGTCCATGGGGTCGCAAAGAGTTGGACAGGACTGAGTGACTTCACTTTCTTTCTTTCTTTCTTTCTTTCTTTCTTCCTCCTGAAGCAACATCTAAAAATTATCAGTCGATGTAAACTGGGAAAATGCCACACTTTTCTTCTCTGGGCTAGTCCAGCCCTCCTCTGCCTAAGCCTAGGACAGCATTTCCCTTGGAAGAAAAATCCGATCATGGTGATATAAGGTGAGGAGAGGAACAATTAACCATCTACAACTGCATTTAAGGATGTCATGAGGCATATTCACAGCAATTAATATGATTTAGCAGATTAACTCTGGAATAGTCATTTAGTTATAAAACTTGTGCAATGTAGTTTAAGTGGAAATATTTTTTAAACTGTGACAGACCCTCCCCCCCTCTATTCCTTTCGGTTATTTTCCTGCTTTCTCTGGGGGGAAACCCCCAGCCCACATCTATGCACACACACACACCCTTGTGAGCAGAGATAAATAAAGACCAGTCACTTCCGCTCCCTTTCTTTGTGATTCGCATCTGTGAACAGTTGTCCGTTTGTAGTTGCTGCCTGCTGGCAAGAGCAAGTCTACTTCTTAATCTATTTCACACGATGAGGGCCCAAAGAGAGATCGCTCCGTTTCCCTTAATTTTGCTAAAGAGGCCTGTGCTTTTCAGGGTGGAGCTTAGAAAGAAAACCAGCAGGAAAGTCAAGTGCACCTGATGGAAAAACAGCCCACAGCTCTGAGTTTCACAGGTCGGTGGAGCCCCACAGCTCTGCCCGAGAGCAAGCCTGGGGTATCAAGCCTCTCCGCCAATGTTGCAGGCACACAAGTTCACAACACATTAAGAAATGAGACTTTCTCATTACGAGGCAATCTACTCAACCGAGTTATCAGAGGATCGAAATAAAATGATTTCAGGCATCCTTTCTTAAAAGGAAAACACAGGGCATCCATTAGGAAATGAATCAGAATTCCCAAATGTTTTTTTCTTTTTTTCCCCTAGTAGTATAGGAATAGTGATAAAAGCAATAATTGTAATTATTATTTATAAAAGGCCTAATATGTGTCACACACGATACTTAATATTTTATCTGCATTAATTTTATTTCTGACCTCCACTCTGTAAGAATGGAGGTAATATTCATTCTTAATTCAGGTAGAAGTAAGAATATTTGGGGGAGACACGGTACTCATTGTCATTAAACTATATCTTACTTTTAAAAAATTAGAATATTAGTATGTCGGAATGTTAATCTTAGCCTGATAACATCTATTGCACAATGCTCAATTTTAAATTTTATGTATGAGTTTTTGAGCCAGTTTCATTTATGCTCAATGTTTTAAATAAACTGAATGTAAATACTGATGCAACATTTTCAACTTTCTGTTTTAGATGATTAAATATTCGTTAGGGTAAAATTGTTAGACTATATCCATTAACATGCTCTAAACAGAAGTCCAAGCAATGTAGTAATTGTTTCATTTCTTTTTTAAAAAAAATCCACTTGTAAAGAATAATGTGGTGGTTCAGACTAAGAATTTCACTTGCAAATATTTTCTTTTGAAACGAGTTTCCTTCAACATGATATTTGAAGTGTTCTTACTCTATGCTCTTTGGGTGCTTTTATCCATTTAAAATTATAATGATTATAAATATAAAATGCAGCTTACTTAGGAAAAAGTACTTAAAACTAAAATCTTAGATTTAAAACCAAAAACAGTAATAATATGGAAACCACGATGGGGAATTACAAATAAAAATAAACTGAATTTAAAACATATTTTCTAGTTTCTTAACACCCATTCACCCTTCAGATAGACAGTTGTAAAGCACTGTATAATTTTGATGTCATATTAAATCCTTTAGAGTTTTCATTTACACTTTCTGCAGGTGACATGTGCATATTGTGTAGTATTTATATTCCTGAAAATTTTTGGAAAACTTTAAAATAAGTCTGAAATTATGACAGAAATAATACTTTTCGAATAGTTCTTTGAATCACACTTCCCAGACTTCAGAATAAGAAACACTCTGCCCTCTGGGGCATTTTCAGATAGCCGTGGCAGAGGGCTTTTGCCCATTAGTTCTTGCTCCCAGTTCATATAGACAGAGTTGGAGAAATGAAAAGAAAAAATCACCCATCAAAGACTCCATCTCAGAGCTATCATTTGATATAGTAACTCCTGGAATTTTATTAGTGCCCAATAAATTGAGATTCTACACATAGCCTTCAAGGTTGAAAACATTTTACCAATCTGGAAGCAAATCTGTCTTCTTCAGGGATCCCCCAAGAACAGAGAGTTAGAGAAAGTAAGGAGGAACTGAAGAAGAAGGAGGAAAAGCAGGGGGGCTTCCCTGGGAGCTCAGCTGGAAAAGAACCCACCTGCAATGCAGGAGACTACGGTTTGATTCTTGGGTCCAGAAGATCCCCTGGAGAAAGGACAGGCTACCAACTCCAGTATTCATGGGTTTCCCTGGTGGCTCAGAAGGTAAAAAATCTGCTTGCAATGCAGGAGACCTGGGTTCAGTCCCTGGGTTGGGACGATCTCCTGGAAGAGGGCATGGCAACCTATTCCAGTATTCCTGCCTGGAGAATCCTATGGACAGAGGAGCCTGGCAGGCTACAGTCCATGGGGTCACAAAGCGTTGGACATGATTTAGTGACTAGATCACCAAACCACCACCAACACGATATATTGGAATGCGTTTTGGGGTTAACTTAATATACGTCCCACAATACACATAGACTATACCTTTTTTCCTCCTGTGCTATATATACTGTAGGCTCTTATTAGTTAACTATTTTTTACATAGTAGTGTGTATATGTCAATGCCAATCTTTCATTTATCACCCCTTACCCACTTGGCGCCCATGCATTTGTTCTCTATATCTGCGTATCTATTTCTGCTTTGTAAAGTGATTCATCTTACTATGTTTTCTAGATTCCCCGTATGCTAGATTCCCTAGTCACTCAGTCGTGTCCAACTCTTTGTGACCCCCTGGACTGCGGCCTGGCAGGCCCCTCTGTCCATGGGGAGTCTCCAGGCAAGAATACTGGCTTGGGTTGCCATGCCCTCCTCCAGGAGATCTTCCCCACCCAAGGATTTGAACCCAGGTCTCCCATATTGCAGGTAGATCTTTACCTTCTGAGCAAGCAGGCAAGCTCATGAATCCTGGAGTGGGGAGCCTGTCCCTTCTCCAGGCCATCTTACCAACTCAGGAACTGAAATGGGGTTTCTTGCTCTGCAGGTGGATTCTTTCCCACCTCAGCTACCAGGGAAGCCCCAGATTTCACATGAATGGGTTAGTATATAGCAGTTGATTTTTACTTTCTGACTTTCCTTCACTCTGTATGGCAGCCTCTAAGTCCAAACACATGTCTGCAAACGGCACAGTTTCATTCCTTTTTATGACTATACGGCTTAAATAATATGCTTTACATTATGTGACTTTTATTGTAATTTTTTTAAAAGCATTAGAGAAAAGAATGCATAACTTCACTGGCCACTGCCACAGGCCGCTAGTGTTCACCCTTACCTGGACCTTCTGGGGAATTTAAGAAAGGCATCTCTAAGCTACCACACAGGAGACCAAAAGGGGTGGTATTACCAAGAGGCTCCTGTCTCCCGCCGGCCAAGATGCCCTCATGGACATCAGTACCCTCATACTTCCAAATGGTGTGTATGTGTGTGTGTGTGTGTATGCTCAGTCACGTCTGATTCTTTGTGATCCCATGGTCTGGAACCTGCCAGGCTCCTCTGTCCATGGGATTTCCCAGGAAAGAAAACTGGAGTGGGTTGCCATTTCCTACTCCACAGGATCTTCCCAACCCAGGGATTGAAACCATATCTCTCGCACCTCCTGCATTGGCAGATGAATTCTGTACCGCTTAACCATCTGGGAAGCCCTAAGTGGTATACGAGTGAATGCCAATCGTTTTCCTCAGTAAGTCTTATGAGGCAGCAGTGAAAAGCAAGGTCAGGAAGCAAGAGGTATAACTGCCCAAGTCCACTGTCAAATGCTCACAAGTTACATCTGTTAGAACCTGGCTGAAGCCCGGACATAACTATGATAATCAGCCCTGCAATGGCTGAAGTTGAGGCTAAGAGATTTGAAGCAGTGCAGAAGAGTCCAAACCACCTGCTAAATGACTCAGTTCCTTTCTTACCTTTAATCAGGAGCCTACTTAAATCAAAGATGTTACAAAAAAGATGACAATTTGATAATATTGATGTCATGATAGTGACATCATTTATGTGTAAAGATGTGGCTAATAATCAATACTAATTGAGTCTAAAGGTATATCATTAGTATATAAGACTCACATAATAAAGTAATTTGATATGTTATGAAGGAGACGCTTGTGCACTAAAGCTTGAGGACTAAGACACGCTACGAAAGTGAAAGTGTTAGTCTGTCAGCCTTGAGTGACTCTTTGACCTATGGACTATAGCCCTCCAGTCTCCTCTGCTCATGGAATTATCCAGGCAAGAATACTGGAAAGTGAAATCCTTCAATCATGTCCCACTCTTTGCGACCCTGTGGACTATACAGACCACGGAATTCTCCAGGCCAGAATACTGGAGTGGGTAGCCTTTCCCTTCTCCGGGGGATCTTCCCAACCCAGGGAATGAACCCAGGTCTCCTGCATTGCAGGCAGATTCTTTACCAGCTGAGCCACAGTGGATGTCCAAGAATACCAGAGTGGGTTGCCTCTCCCTTCTCCAGCGGATCTTCCCGACCCAGGAATGGAACCGGGGCTTCCTGCAGATTCTTTGCCAGCTGAGCACCAGGGAAGCCTTAAGAATAGTGGAAAGGTTAGTTACTCCTTTCTCCAGGGGATCTTCCCAACCCGGGAATGGAACCCGGGTCTCCCATCTGAGCTACCAGGGAACCATTCTGAGACACAGTGCGAAACCCTCATCAAAGTAATAACCCTTCTACATATTTCATGTTTGACAGACATTATTTAGCTTATAATTTGCTTAAAATAAAAGATCAACTTAAACCCACTTTTATTCCCATTCAATTTGTTTTTCTCCTACACTTTACAAGGGTACTTTTTTAAGAATGAGAGAACAGAGGTAAAGGAAAAAATAATGGAGAGAGAG